>NC_041397.2:194722089-194917089 GCF_900747795.2 Erpetoichthys calabaricus
TGAGCTGTATTGAGTTTGAATTTGGTGTAAAGCGTTCAGCGGTTTGTACAATCCCAAGCAGCACATTATTCCTAACTTCACTCCGCAGTAGTGCCACTCACAATATGGCGGTTGTTTTATTTGCTATTTCCGTTAGTTGAGCTGTACGCGCCTGCGCAGTACGTTTCATGGTCCCATCACCGTGTACCTGCGTCCATGCCATCCGGTTTACCATTCTTAGTTGGTAATATGGATGAGTTCAAATATGGGAAGATGGACAATTCAAGCCATGCAATTTTACATTGTGCCCAGGAAGCAGATGTAGGAGAAACTACAAGACAAATAGGTCAAAGCGTTTTCAAAAAACTGACGCATCATTGGGTAAACCTACTTTGTGTTTTTTTTTTTGCATTTTGCTGATTTCACTTCCAAATATCATTTTTTAGTGATGTAAGAAGTATTGTAGTAAAACACTCTACAAAGAAAGCGTCACACTGCACAAAGATTATAATTTGTTTGTGGAAGAATTCCTTTATAACTACCATGGTAAGTTTGCTAACTTTTTACATGTAACATTAGCTCACAACAGATCTTAGTACAGTATGTCATGATACAGAATAAACAAGGTAAATTAGCTATATATAATCTTTTAGATTTTAGTTTCCAAAATATGGGTTGTTTTGGGTCCCGTGTTTCTGTGATTGGGTCACATAGGGTCATGAGTCACCATTATATTAAAAAGGATTGGGTCATGTATGGTTTGCTAAGTGTGTCGTGTTGGGTTGTCGTGTGTTGTTTAAGCAATCGACATTGCTTCGCTTATCATAATCGGCAGCGATTCTTAAAGTGGGGCCTTCCCCGCTATTTCATTTGCCTGGGATTCTCGATAGTGGCCCCCCACTATGATGATCGGCAGTGATTCTCCAAGGTGAACCCCCCTCACCCATTCGACAGTCATCATGGAATGGTTCTCAAAGACAATAAGAAGGGCAAGATTGAGTCTCAAGCAAAACAAGCTTAAGAAACTGTTTTAGATTAACTATATTGGATTAATATGATTTCCTAGTGACTACTTATCTTTGTATTGTTTCAAATGATTTTTTAGGTTTGGTGAATATGTAAATTAGTGTTAAACGTAGTTAATGTGAGTTTTAAGTAGGATGGAATCAGAAACAGTAACATGATAGTATTAGCCAATGTCAGAAGGACTTCATACAAATTAACAATGGCAAAGATGTGACACAAAATTGTAAGTCAAGAGTCATAGCATCACTGCCAAAAGAGATCCTACTCTGCTGGGCCGTTGAGCAAGACCCTTAACCTGTAATTGCTCCAGGGGCGCTGTACAATGGCTGACCCTGCGCTCTGACCCCAAGGGGTATGCGAAAACTAACAAATTCCTAATACAAGAAATTGTATAAGGCGAAATAAAGAACAAAAAAAAAATAGTAAGAGAGTATTTATTTATACCAAAACACAAAACATAAATTAAATTCAAAAAATACAAAACAATTGCTAGTCATTGAGATCTTTAAAACTATGATGCTAGAGTTTCATGTATTGAATTAGTTACAAACTCAAACAGTATAAGAGTGTATGATGCTAACCTTTATACCGCTGTTGTAATTACATCTCGTGTCACACACTCCCGGACGTCTTGTCTAGCAATAGCCTGGTATGTGTTTTATGACATTGTATTGATTCTATGTAGTTATTAGTCTTGAAGTTACAGTGGCAAACATATCTGTTGTCATTGCATATAGCAAAATGTGCTTTGATTGCTTGGATCCATTTCCTTGTCTATGTTTCATCAGTGGGAAAGGTGTTGAAACTCAGGTGAGGTTGTTTTTACTTATAATTTGAATGCATGAGGACACTAGAGATGAGTTTTTACCCATTGATTATAACTTTCAGAAGAAAAAAATACTGATGTGTGAAAAAGGCCTGCTTCACCAGGAAGAGAACAGGAGGTAAACTGCAGAGTCATTTTGTGTTTTAGAGGTGGGTATGAGAGGATACCACCGCACTTATAGGGGACCAAGACTTGTAAAGGAGGCATGAAGAGAGCAAGTAGGGTTTAAGTTTGCTGTTTGTATCTTTTCTGCTTTACATTGTCCATTTGACTTTTTTGGATTACAGCATTACTAGTCATCATATCATCATATCATATCATCATTACAGCATTGTACTGTATAACATTCTGAACTTGACAACCATAAGCTGCTTTGAGAATTTTTAACTTTATCAACATAAAGCTCTTTTGTTAGAACAATATGAGAACAATTGTTTAAACAGCAATTGGAAGAGATATTTCAGCACCCAGCAGGAGCTATGGATAATATTACCTACTCGCATACTTTCCTAAAACAATTCCTTTTAGCACATTTCAGCCACTGCCTCTAAACTCTTAACTACACACCTTTGCAAATCTGAGCAAGCAGCCAAGTGAATGTAACACTAAGACATGAATGACAGATTTCATTCACAGGAGCTCACCCTTTTCTTAAATTCTTTTTTGATGTTTATTTATTTACTCAGCTAATAGTCCAGAAAACTTCTCAAAGATTTGCCAAGAAAGGTGCCCCCCTCTTATTTATGTGGCACATAAGATAGAATAATATGACTCTCTTATCATTATAGAGTATAAGTGATAGACATATATGGAGAAAGAAGTGTACTGGTACCAATTTTAAGAATAAGGGGGATGTGCAGAGCTGTAGTAACTACAGGGGGATAAAATTGATAAGCCACAGCATGAAGTTATGGTAAAGAGTAGTTGAATCTAGGTTAAGAAGTGAGGTGATGATTAGTGAGCAGCAGTATGGTTTCCTGTCAGGAAAGAGCAGCACAGATGAGATGTTTGCTGTGAGGGTGTTGATGGAGAAATATAGAGAAGGCCAGAAGGAGTTGCATTGCGTCTTTGTGGACCTGGAGAAAACATATGACAGGGTGCCTTGAGAGGAGCTGTGGTATAGTATGAGGAAGTCAGGAGTGGCAGAGAAGTATGTACAGGATATGTACAAGGGAAGTGTAACAGTGGTGAGGTCTGCGGTAGGAGTGACAGATGCATTCAAGGTGGAGGTGGGATTACATCAGGGATCGGCTCTGAGCTCTTTCTTATTTGCAATGGTGATGGACTGGTTGACAGACAAGATTAGACAGGAGTCCCCGTGGACTATGATGTTTGCTGATGACATTGTGAGACCCTGGAGAGGAGAAGATATGCTATAGAGAGGAGAGGAATGAAGGTCAGTAGGAACAAGACAGAATACATGTGTGTAAATGAGAGGGAGGTCAGTGGAATGGTGAGGATGCAGGGAGTAGAGTTGGCAAAGGTGGATGAGTTTAAATGCTTGTTATCAACAGTACAGAGTAAAGGAAATTGTGGAAGAGAGGTGAAAAAGAGAGTGCAGGCAGGGTAGAATGGGTGGAAAAGAGTTCCAGGAGTCATTTGTGACAGATGGTTATCAACAAGAGTGAAAGGGAAGATCTACAGGATGGTAGTGAGACCAGCTTTGTTATATGGGTTGAAGACGGTGGCACTAACCAGAAAGCAGGAGACAGAGCTGGAGGTAGCAGAGTTAAAGATGCTTAGATTTGCATTGGGTGTGACGAGGATGGACAGGATTAGAAATGAGTACATTAAAGGGTCAGCTCAGGTTGGATGGTTGGGAGACAAAGTCAGAGAAGTGAGGGAAAGAAAAAGGCCTAAGAAAAGGTTTATGGATGTGGTGAGAGAGGACATGCAGGTGATGGATGTAACAGAGCAAGATGCAGAGGACAGGTACAGTAGATATGGAAAAAGATGATCCACTGTGGCAACCCCTAACGGGAGCAGCCAAAAGAAGAAGAAGAAGAAGTTATAAGTAATTTTCATATATTATACAATATTGTAGATAAAAGAGGGTAAACAAACAGGTGAGCTATTTGCAGTCCACCTTGCACTTGGAACAGCATCCTGTCAGGTTTGATAATCAATAGTCCTATATCCTGAAATACTAATATGACTTGTCTTGTTTTGATAGAGTTGTCCCCCCAAAGCCAGATGTGAGTGAAGACAGTATATGACCAGAAAATTCCTGCAAGTGTTGTAACACAACTGAAGAAACTTTTAGGCAGTGTTCATATATTAGGTCTGTGCTGAACTAGCAAATCAATACATTAATTTAATCTTCTACTAATTTCACTTAAGATCTATAAATGTGATTTTCTATTCTTTCTATCGATGGACATGCTACAACACTACACCCCATACAAGTCACTTGGTGCAAAGATTTGAATCAAGGCATATAACAAATGTGACTCCTCAGTGTGAAAAAATCAAGTGATTGTGAGAGAAAAGACAAAAAGATGACAATAGGGCATGAAGGCAAAAAGCACACAAGGAGTTCTAACTGCTACTTCAACATGCTGGAATTAGCACTGATCTGCAATATAATTCACTTTTGAAACAATTGTTTGGTCAAAATGAGTAGCTTAATGGAAAATTATGTTAAGGATTACAAGTAAAGTGTACATTTACATACCAAAGAGTCCAGCAGTCTTGTGAGATTTACAAGATTAGACTTCATATCAAGTGCAGTAGAGACCACTTTAACCTTGATGGTCACATTATAAAGCCAGTTGTTTTCTTCAGCTGAAAACAAGAGAAATTAATAAATGTTAGAAATGGATCCCCTTATTTCCAGATATACAGTATATGTGATCAGAGTGCTGGCAAAGAAGGAGGTCATTGTGTTCATCTTTTTAAATCCTACTTTGGCATTTCCACTAGTTTTGATGGGTCCTGGCAACTATCTTATTTCCATAACATTTTTTTAATGCTCCGGGAACTGCCTTTGAAATTTCACAGCATATTTGGCCTCTATTTTGAACCTAAATTCATGCCAACGGAAACACTTTCAATGAGACCACAGTGACTTAGTGATCAAGGATTCATTTTTTGGTTGTGTTAAACCTGTGGGCTAGCTGCTAGGGCTTAAACTAATCGTAATTTACAATAAGGAGGTAAAGTCCTCTTTTGGGTTGTGTGTAATCTGTGTCTATAACCAGGCATACTGTGGGTCTTTATACGTAAATATTAATGAGAGAATCATGTGAACAAAGCTCATAATAAGAAGAAACAAAGCAGAACCTGGTCTAATGTCCTTTTCCTGTTTTACTAAGAAACCTTTAATTGAATTCAAGCACATCTCGATGCATGCCATCTTAAATAGCCATGGTGTTTTAACACCATATACCAGGGGTGGATGCTGATCCTGGAGAGCCACAGTGGCTACAAGTTTTCGTTCTAACCATTTTTTATTTAGTGACTAGTTTTGTTACTAAATAACTTAATTTAATTTATTTGCTATTAAAGGCACAGACAATGTAAATCAGGGATACGTCGATCCCGGGGAGCTGCTGTGGCTTCAGGTTTTTATTCCAACCCAATTGCTTCATGAGAAATCATTCATTAGTGATGAAACACTTATTGCTCAACTGACGTTTTTTTGGTTCATTTTAGTTGTCTCACTTGTTAAGATTTTATATCTTTAATTGCTTTTTTTTACTCTTAAACAGTTGTTTTCATTGTTTTAACTGCTCCTTATTAGCAATAAGATGCAAATGACAAAGGAACCAGCAGATCTACATCTAGTGTGTCTCCATTTCCATCATTCACTATTTGGTTTAATTAAATACTCAGAAGGAAACTGAACAGAAAGTGAAGAACTGAAAATTACTAATCTGTTTTAGGCTTCAAGTCACTTGGATGATACATGTATCATTAGAAAGGAAATAAACTCTATGATATAAAAATGATTTGACATGGTAGAGTTAAAACACTAACAAGCCATGACATTATGTAAAATCTGTTATTGTTAAGGATTGGCTTCTAATGAAGTAACTGGGTTGGAACAAAAACCTGCAGCCACTGGCGTAACCATTTCTAATGCCAAGAAACAACCACACAAAAATTTAAATAGATTCAAATCATGACAATGTGAAGCTCATAACAATTTAGGATGACTGTTGACACAAGTCACATGACTCATAGGTGTTTATAAATGGCTATCAATAAACAATAGTTAGACTACCTTGGAATCGTTTAGAAAGCATTGATGAAAGCAGCAGGAAACATTGCAAAGTGTGTAGATGAAGAAAAGTTACATTTCTGTCAATGGCTCTTTTGCAATAGGCATTTTAGAACACAAAAAACTGTGATATTCACTTAATCCTCTGATTTGCTTTCATCTTTGTCTTGGCAGTGTGGGGTCAGGGAATACTGAAGGGTTAGGGGATTAGGTTTTGTAATTGTGGATTAGGCGTACCCCACAAGATTTCAGCCTTTAGGTTTTTGGACCCCTCTTCCCCATCCATCTAGACAGGTGATTGCACTCTCCACCATGAAGTTAATTTCGCCTCTATACCTATCTCATCTCTCCATCCAACTGTAAGGGCATTTCTTGTTTTGGGCAAGCCTTAGCTTAGTGGTTAGGTTTAGGGTTTAAGGTTAGGGTTATATTCCTACTTTCTTTCAGAACCATGTCAGTTCCATGATATCAGGACTGTGATGCTGCACCACACACAGTGGTGCCCAAAGCAAATCTGTTTTTCCACTTTGATAATTATGCTTTCATGAGTAAAAGTACTTTCAGGAGTTTGAAACAGCAAAATAGTGGACAAATTTTTTGGAGGATGGATTTGTATCAAGAAGACTAACAGCTAAAGATTGAGATGTCATGACAGCAAAAAACATCAGTTCATCAATAAATATAGACACGTTCGAGGAATGAGCAAGGACAGTTTCAAAAATAAAGGCATACATGTCAAACTCCAAGCAATATTAACACAAGCAAAACTGGTTGGTAAAGAACAGAGTCAAAAAACAGAAACAATGAAAACAGAAAAAGGCAAATGAGAAATCAGTGTTTAATGCATACACATTTTTTTTATACTTTAGCAGAAGGGCAGAATGTAATTACAATTCCGTGCAACTGAAACTGACAGAAACATAGGAGACATGATGATAAGCATGTCTGAGGTATCACACCTCTTTTAAATAAAGTGTGCTGTTTTATAGAAGAGTTTTAACTTTGTTGTCTTTATTTATAACTTGTGTCATTCTACCAAACTAATTCTGCTTTCCTCTTGTTTTGTGACTCAATCATTTTTTATGTTGCCCATATCACTAATGTCTGACTAATCTTTCTCTTAATCCCACATACCAAGATAGAGAGAACAGCTCATTTTTGTCAAGTATAAAGCCATTGCTGGTACTCATTTTATCTTCATGGCTGTTCCCTATTTGTAAAAGGTTTAGACATACACATGACATAGAAAAGGCTTCAAACAGAAATATTTCTGTTTTTTTAGGTCTAATGGAAGAATTCTATGTGAACTAGAAGGTTTATGGCAGAAAGTGAAGAGAACCCTAACCACTAAAAACCTTTGTTTGTGATTGCACTAATGATGGGGAGTGCACATCAAAATAGGCTGATGGACTCATCCATGAGATAAGCAGGCATCCCAATACATAATTGTAGATACTGTCAAGAGTGAAATTACCAAGTGACTTTATAGGGGACAAGTTAATGGAAACACAATATGGACAGAACCAAGATGCTGGGGATTAAATGCTTTGTCTGTTTCTAATCCAGTAGCTGTGATGCTGACCTGGAAGAAAATAAATAGTCAATACTTAGCCTGCCCATTCGTGCAACTCTTATAAGAGTGCTACTATCCTGAGCAGGTATCCCAAAGTTGGCCTAGAGGATCAAGACAAGTCCTTTGGCATTCATAGGAGTTATGTTGCCTGCTGGCAGTGCATGGCCAATTTTTTTCCAGTACAAGAATAGCCAATATAAGAATAAACAGGCTTTCCTGTTGAAGTCATTCTTCTTGTTTTTATCTATATATTATAATTCACTAAGTCCATGGCAAGCAAGACGCACGCAAGACCGAGCCCCGCCCACCAACAATTCACTAAGCAGCCGACCATGGCACACGCACTACAGCGCCAACAATTCACGTGAGAGCGAAAGCATTTGCCAAGAATGTTTTCATTAATCAAGAACGAAAGTCGGAGGTTTGAAGAAGATCACATACCGTCGTAGTTCCAACCATAAACGATGCCGACTGGCAATGCGGCGGCGTTATTTCCATAACCCTCCAGGCAGCCATTACTCCCATTGGCATGTCTCCGCTTAAAGTCAAACTTAAAATTGGTTTAGTTGTCATGCCTCTCAGAAACCTCATGCCAGCAAGAAGTCTCTGTAAAGGCACTAGACGGACTGTTCTCAGCATTCACCGCAATGTACTGGAGTGTAAAACAATCGCAGCTCCTACCTCACAAACTGTCCATATTCCCCGGATTTCCCTGACCCCATCAGATTCAAATTTGCCTTTTACTTTTACACACAGACAATTTCCTGTTAGATTGGCCTTTGCAATGACAAATAGTAAGGCGCAGGGACAAACTTTCAAAAAGATATGTCTGTATCTGCCAAAACCAGTTTTCAGTCATGGACAATTGTATGTTGCTCTCTCCAGAGTTCCATCTTTTCATTCAATTACAGTTGTATCCTCAAACCCATCACTCACCTGCAGCTGGATACTGGACTTCCTGTCTGGTCGCTCCCAGAGGGTCAGGCTGGGTCTCCACACATCCACTGCTCTCAGCCTCAACACCGGGACGCCGCAGGGTTGTGTGCTCAGCCCGCTCCTCTAGACCCTCTACACATATGACTGTATCCCCACTCACCATAGCAACAAGATTATAAAGTTCGCGGATGACACGACGGTGGTCGGACTCATCTCGGGCAAGGAGGGTGAGCTGGCATACAGGGACGAGGTGGAGCGACTGTCAGAGTGGTGCACAGTCAATAACCTGCTCCTCAACACCAAAAAAATGAAGGAGCTTGTTATTGACTTTAGGAAAAACAAAACTGACATCCAGCCACTCATCATTGGAGGGGTCTGTGTGGAGAGGGTCCCGGTGTTCAGGTTTCTGGGTATTGAGCTGGAGGATGACCTGACCTGGAGCGCCAACATCAAGGAGCTGCTGAAGAAGGCGCAGCAGAGACTGTATTTTCTGAGAATTCTCAGAAAGAACCATCTCCCAAAAAATCTGCTCCTTGCTTTTTATCACTGTTCCATCGAGAGTGTGCTCACGTACGGACTGTGTGTGTGGTACGGCAGCTGCACTTCCTCAGAAAAGAAAGTGCTCCACAGGGTTGTCAGGACAGTGGAGAGAACAAATGGTTGTGCCCTCCCCACTCTGGAACAAATCTACACCTCCCGATGCCGCAAAAAAGCAATAGACATTTCACAGGATTCATTACATCCCGGTCATTGCCTCTTCCAGCTTTTGCCATCGGGCAAGAGATACAGAGCAATGAAAACCAGGACAAACCGCCTTAAAAACAGCTTTTATCCAAAAGCAATCATGGCCCTGAACTCAGAATAAAACTGCTCCATATCATTCTACCAATGTGCAATATAGACCTTAAGTCAACAAGTGCAATTTGTATATTTATTACTATTCGGTTTGTTATTATTTTCTCTCTTCTTGTCTTTTTGTCTTTTTAACTCTTATTCCTCACACTGAGTCGACTGCACCTTCAATTTCGTTGTTCCTTTGTAAAAGTGACAATGACAATAACGATCTATCTATCTATCTATCTATCTATCTATCTATCTATCTATCTATCTATCTATCTATCTATCTATCTATCTATCTATTTGGACAACTATGTCTTTCAGGAAGTGTTCACCCATCAATACATAATTATGCGGCGTATGCTACGCCGCGGGTTGGCTAGTAGGGTATTATTTTTTTTATTATATGCAACACATTCCGTACAAGTGCTACGTATGTTATGCAATTGCTGGCATGCTGGCTGAACTATAATGGGATGTACACTTTCTCCAGGTATGACACCCGTAGAGAAATGTCCCAGAAGTAAGGAGAGTCTATTGAAAAATCCCAAGGGCAGCAAATATTTTATCCCAATTCTTCAAGACAATAGATGAGACCATCTACACTGGTCTGACCACAGCAAGGATTCCTAAAGTGTGTAGTTCTTATAGGATAACATAGGAGTTAAGTTTTCTGGGGCTGCTTGAGGAAGCTCCAGGAAAAGGCCCTGATACTTTTATAGGTTTTCATCTGACCATGACATGCTTTCTGGTTGCAACCTCAGCACTAAAAGTTCTCCCAGGTCTGGCTGTAGAAGAGGTCTCTGTCCTCAGTCAGTGATTCATGGGTGAGAAAAAATGGAAATGAGAGCATCTTTGGAGACTTGAAGCTGGACCCAACTTGTTCAATAGCAGACAGGCCTGGATTCCACTTAGAAGGATACTGGGAGAAATAAAATCAAACCTGAAGTATCAGCAGGTGAGAAAATGGCTCTTAAGCTGAGCATTCATATTGTGAATGATGCTTCTCTCATAAAGACCCTGCTTATGGTATTTGGTATATATAACAAACCTCATTTTTCATGGTGGCAGTTGCTCACAGTATAACCTTGGCTCAGGAGCAGTCCTGTAAGGTGACCTTGTACAGGACGTTTGGCTTTTTAGTCAAATCAAAAGTAAATACAGTTCCAAAAGTTAGTTTT
Source organism: Erpetoichthys calabaricus (assembly GCF_900747795.2). NCBI lineage: Eukaryota > Metazoa > Chordata > Cladistia > Polypteriformes > Polypteridae > Erpetoichthys > Erpetoichthys calabaricus. The sequence continues at coordinate 194,732,670 of NC_041397.2, forward strand.
GCTTGCTTAAAACATTCAAAGAACTTCAGAAAACTGCTGCACAGTTAAATGCAAAGAAGTACACAAGTAAAAATTATGTTCCAGTTCATTGGTTAGTAGTTACAGGTAATAAAATTGAATTGCTGGAAATTATTTTCCATTGACTCTTACCTAAAGCCACTGGTGTCATGCACTCAGATTTTCCTTCTATTTTACAGCATTTTTGGAGATCAGGGCAGTCAGTATCCCAATGGCAAGAGGTACTGAGCTCACTCGTTTTCTGCTGTGGACATCTTCCTGGCTTTGAGGTGAACACTGAAGCTTTTTCCAAGGCTGTGTGTGTAAGTAGGAAAAACATTTGGTCAAGAGTGGTACAACAGGCAGTCAGTAAATACTGGATCAAAATATAAACTCTGGGTTAAATAAACTATGAACTGAAAAGTGATTCTGTATGCAATTATGACTAAAATCAGGCAAAATATTGCAGAAGTGACATTATTGTTAATATCATTTATAGAGTATATCTTTTAACAATAAGAAAGAAAAAAATAAATGTGTCTTGATGACTCTAGTCTTCCATTTGGTGAATCTACTTTTCTGATATGGGGATGTGGGGACGCTAGAGTCTATTCAAGTAATAATGGGTGAAAGGGTAGAAAGCACCTAGGATCACACATCAGTCCATTGCATGGTGCACACATGCACAGAAAGATAGCTGACAGCTTTTTATGAAGGTGACATTGAGTGTTCTTTGTATTATGTGATGCGTGTTATCTCACTACTGTGTTACCCTTAAACTACCCAAGTTCATTACTGGATTGGTCTACTCTTGCACTCTCGTGGCAACACTACTGGCTACACCACAACGTACACTATTACAATATTAGAACATTGGAACCATCTAGACAAGAACAGGCCATTCAGCCTAACAAAGCTCACTGTTCCCATTGGGATTAATAAAGTATCTATCTATCTATCTATCTATCTATCTATCTATCTATCTATCTATCTATCTATCTATCTATCTATCTATCTATCTATCTGGTCCTATCTACTTAATCTAAAACAACAAGTCCAGTTTTGAAAGTCCCTAAAGTCCTACATGTACAAAGATTACAGTCAAGGCATCATGCAAGCACTAAGTGTATCCTGGGGGTTTTGACACAGTAAAATTGCCAGCGTTAAATTAACTTGTATAGTTTCAAAGTAATCTTTAAAAGTTTATTGAAGGGAAGAGTGTCTCCAAAAATTATTTAACACTGGTAATTTTGCTGTGGAAATGTTGTAAATGCCTGGAATAAAACACATTATTAGGAAGGTTTATAAAAGGTGACATTTTGATTCAAGCAGCCATTTCGGGAGCTTTCATATGATTGGTAGGACATGCTCACTTTTGAAGATACAATAAATGAGAACTGTGATGTCACTTTTCAACTGAATAATATTATTTTAGAAATGTGTCTGAGCTAAACAAAAAAAAATATTTATAGTGAATTAACATAATATATTTTAAAACTGTGGTGGCAGAGTGTCATCACACCAGACCTTTGCACCCACAGGAACATCAAATAAAATAAAAATGGTGCCTGAATTGATAAAAAGGATAACTGTGGGTAGTGAAACAAATTATAAAAGGAACAGTAACTTTACTTGCATTAAGGGCCAGATGTTGTGCAAAAGGATGTTAAATGTTTCCTTCAGTAATTTAACTTATTCAAATGCTTATAAAAACCAACCCCAGCTCTGTCTTCTTATGCGATTTAGTAGAGAAAAGCCAAGCAAAATGACACCTTTTATCGGCTAACTAAAAAGATTACAATATGCAAGCTTTCGAGGCAACTCAGGCCCCTTCTTCAGGCAAGATGTAATGTAATGTAACAGTTTAAGAATAAAATCAAATCTGTCACAGCCAATCACAGACTAGTAGGTCTCAGTCATGGGGTATGTCCCATTAGACGATCAACTTCAATGGAGTACACCATCAACTGCCTTCAAAAGATTATGTAAATGAAAGATAATACAGAAAATCGATGAAAAAGTCGTCTAATGTGACTTAGTCTTTGCTGTTTATCTGGGAGCTGTGTCCTCCCTGCTCATTTAGAGTGACAGCACAGTCCCATCATTTTGTTTCTAGGACAATTTTCTCTTTATTAGCCAAGTTGTGGTCCCAGCTGAAATGTCTTCCTTGGCTTCACTCTTTTTTTGATCTGAAGGACAGACACTCCTACCCACTGCTGGGTTGCTGGTCATATTGCATCTTGGTGTTAATACTTCATACTTCCATCAAAGCCATTTTTCTCTCACACTTATGCCGATGCCCATGCAAGTAACAAACATGGGGGACGTACCTGTCTCAAGCAGCACAGAGATCTTTCTTTCTGTTTCTCAGTCCTGGAGGTCTGTTGTATGACTTAATCCTGCTGTTTACTAATGTAATGGTGCACTCTGGTCAGCTGGATACCTCCCTCAAAAAATCAGGGGAGCATAGTTATTAGTGCTGTAACATACACAACCAGGCACAGGGGTTCACCTACTTACCCAGTCCCTGCCTGTGTGGAGATTCTGAATTGTTAACATGTCCATATGGGTTTTCTCCAGATTTTCTGGTTTCCTCCCACATCATAAAGAAATGCATGTTATATTGATTAGCAGGTCTTCACTGGTGTTGGTGTATATGTAACTGTCATCTGACATTCAGGTCAGGTTGAGTTTTTGCCTCATGCCTGAGGTTTCTCCAATATTTATGGCTCTCTGCTACCCTGCATTCTCTGTATAACTCCAATTGTGAAAACAAATGTGCACCGTAAACAAATGAACAGTGTTCTTATAATTTATAAGTTCATTTGAATTAATGTAGCAGCCAAATAATTTATAAAGCATAACTATGTAAAGAAAAAATGATAATTGCACCACAGCAATACAGAACTTGCAAAAAATAGCACATGCTGCTCTGTTATTCTGGGCTACAGCAAATTGATGCGTTTTGCTTCCTTTAATTGTTCAAAATGTCTGCAAAGAATAAATTAAGAATGCAGATCACCTTTACAAAAACTCATGTAATGACAGATGTCTAAGTGCTCGGCAACACATATGAAACACAAGTGAAAACAGACAACCGACAATTGTGGTTTCCACAAAAGCTAGTAAACCGTTTAGAAAACGTGTACTATAATGAGAGCCTAAGATGAACATGTCTTTGTCTCTCTCATGTGAAAAAATAAGTTTTGGTCTTCAAGACAGATTTTTGCCAAGCAGAAAAGCACAATATCTGTAGGTTTTTAAGATATTCCTATCAACCAATTCAGATTTTATGTTATCATTTAAATCACAGTATTAGCATAACACAGTTTAGCACACTGAACCTAATTAGGGTAGACTAATGGACAATAAACTAATTTGGTCTAATGTCCTTAAGCTGGTTAAAATGAGTTCATTCCTTGCCTTTGCTCAAAAGCCCTTCATTCATAACCTTCACCGCGTCCACAGGACACAAGAGCTCCAACAGTTCAAGCTGCTACCCTCTGGTCACAACGGCTTTTCCACGGACGTTTCAGCCAATACATACTGTACATGTCCTTAGGTGTAGTTTGTCCAGGCTCTTGAAAGACTTGCTCATTTTCATTACTCACTTCAATCCAGTGATCGTTAATGTGTACTTGTATGAATATGTAACATATAATATGTATGAATTTGTAATATGTACTTGTATGAATATTCCAAAACCTAAACAAGATAGCTATTCATATTTTCCTATTTCCGTGAAATTAAAAAGATGCTTGGCAACCTTTTAAGGAAAAGCCATGTCCTCACTTTGTATTGTTTGTACCTAGCTGTAACAATATGTGACTGAGAAGTGTCCCAAATCCCTACAGCTCTTCCATCCTCATGGTAATTCTTACTTTAATGGTGTATCTTGGGAGGCAGTGTGGTGTGGTGGCTAAGACATGAGATTATAACCAAAAGGCTGCCATTTTAAAGCCTACTCTCAGCTCACCTTTTTAACTCTAATGAACGCATTTAATCCACTTGTGCTCCAAGTGTAAAAAACAAACATAAATAACCATAGTGCATCCATATGTATAAGATGGCTGGAATACAGTTGTCATTGCATCAGCTATTTCTGTCTGTGTGACAGTTAATGAACTCCAGTGGGATTAGTATTTCCCCTATTTGCCTTTTGTATTTCTTATTATTTTCTTCTATTTAAAATTTCCCTTCTTAAGTTATAGCGTCAATGGCATACGCCATCTGTTGGAATGAAGAATGCAATGCAATGAGTCCAAACACAAACACTTTGGATTGGGCACGTTGAGAATGCCACCATTGCGTGACATCATAGGTATTGTGGACTACAGTTGCACTTTTCTGAATTCATTTAAAGTAGATGAGGCTTCTGCACTTATGTTTAAGCATTAGACCAATAGTACGTGATTTGTCATGGACTAGGCGAGCTAATATATAATAATAATGGCATACCTAAAGAATTAGTGCATCAGAGAGTGGACTTTAAACCACAAGACTGTTGGTGCAGCTCCTTTTTCTGATTCTGTTATGTTACTCTGACCTGATACCTTCACCTGCCAGTGTTTCAACTCAAAAAATAGATGGTGAACATGGAAAGGGCTTTGCCAAATATGCAATAAGACTGATACATTTATCCATACAGCCATTAATAAATTTGCTTAATACAGTTTGGGCCTGCAGAAGCTATAGCCATTCCAAGAACACTGGGCACCTCACAGCCATAAACTGCGAAGGATGGCATGCTAGTTCATCACATATTCACACTCACTTACACCTCGCCACTTTTGAGTATCTAATAAACGTAACATGCATATGCTTGGAATTTAGATGAAAAGTGGAGTTTCAGAAGAACAACCCATACAGACACAGTCTTATGTTTTTCTGTGTTAAATAATGCAGCAGGTCTTTGTATGGTATTCTTATACAATATGGACTAGTACTGAAGTTTGAAGAGGTTGGTTTCGTCCGTTTATAGGAGATGGACGTCTGAAGCAGAGCTCCGCTAGCAGCGGCTTTATTTTCCCACGTATTTCATATTATTTAGAGGTATCCTGTATTTAACCCGACCAAGGAACTTCCACTACAATATACAAGCATGAGTAACAAGAAGAAAAGTCAGAAAGAACCGGAAAAGAAACTTAAAGCTGCATCAAAGTCCGGACAGACTTCCGGCCTGAGTGCAAGTGTAAGGTATGGCATCACGGAGACTGACCTGGAAGAGGCAGAAGAGTGCGCAGAATTCCTGGGACCCCGCTCCATTGTATCATCTCCAGTCGAGAGTGAAAATGGGAGCGAAGGCGCAAGTGATACAGGTCGCGAGGGATCGCCGATTTCTGAGGATCATTCGAGACTAGAAAGGGCTCTGCAGGATGTGCTCTCATCTACTCATCGCGAGCCTGTAACAGGAGCTGCATTTTCACTTGCGGAGCACGAAAGCAGAAGCGAACTGTCCGAACTGAAAGAGATGATCTCTACACAGAAAGAGATGATCGCTACACTGGCCACTGCCATGGTTACGGCCATGAATGAGCTTAAGAAAGATAACACAAATGATCTTAAGAAGGTGGCCACTGAGCTCAAGAAGGATAACAAAGATAAGGAAACGCGTCTATTTAAACGTTTCGACGTGAACTTTAAAGGCATGTTGGAGAAATTAGTGGAACACATTGAAGAAACTAATTCCAAACTGAAAAGGCTTGATGATCATATTAATGACGTTTCAGATCAGCTGGAAGATGTTAAGCAGGGACTCACGGCTCGAGTGGAAACAGCGGAACAAATGGCATCTAACGCCGATGAAAAAGCCACAGCTGCGAACTCGGAATACAAAAAACTTGGAGACAGACTTGCAGCCCTGGAGGATGGGTGCAGAAGAAATAATATAAGAATTGAGGGTATACCTGAGAAACGAGAAAGCTCAAGCCCAGTGAAATTTGCAGTAGAATTACTGTCTAAAATAATTGGAGATGACTTTAAACTCGACAATGAGATAGCCACGGCTTATCGCACAAAGATACCAAGCGCCTTTAAACCTAGGTCTTTTATTGTCCGCTTCGAATGACTAAGATGTAAGCTTGATGTGATTGCACTTCTCAGACACAAGCAAGAGATTATATTCGAAAATAATCTTATTCGTATTTTTCCCGACTTCTCACCATCAACAGCTGCAAAACACAGATCCTACAACGACATTAAAAGGATGCTACGGGAAGCCGATATCAAATACAGCCTCTTGTATCCTGCCAAACTGAAAGTGGAAGTTCAAGATCGACATTATATTTTCTTCAGCAAAGAAGAAGCTGAAAAAGAATTAAAGAAGCTGTTTCCGACACTTTTTTGAAAGTTAATTAAAATTAAAGAGCCGTATTCTATCAAGGCACGGGAAGGACCTATGATCTGATCGCTGGATCCATGTTTAAAGAGACTGGTATTATAATTATACATCCCTTATTTTCTTTTTTTTTTTTTTTTTTTTTATCTGGACTTTATATGTTATATGTTTATGTTTTAATCAGAGTTATAGAGTTATAGACGTGAGTGTGAAAATGTGGAAGTGATTAAAGTAGGATTCGTTTTATTTATTTATTTATTTTTTTATTTTATTTATTTATTTATTTATTTTTTTTATTTTACTATACCTTAAAGTAGACTGTGTAACTTCATCCCCTTGGTTTAATGCTTGTTCTACTATTTATACAATTACCATTATACTATTACAGTATGAATTACCAGGTTTATCCTAGACTAGTTTTTAAAATCATTCCCAGGGTTGTTTTTTTTTTTTTTTTTAATCTTAATATCTTAACTTAAAAGCACTGAAGATTATTTCAAGCTTAAATATTGTTAATGAGAACATTTTTGGCAGATAGTATTAAGGATTTAACTGTAAAAGATATCTCTGTTTTAATTCTGTAACGCCGCTGCAGGGTGGGGTTTGTTTTGTTTTGGACGTGCTCTGTCTCTTCGTATGTCAGAGGACTGGAACATCGCGAAGTGGGGTCTAGCCTCATGTGGGGAGGCAAAATGGGGGGGGGGGGGGGATAAAGGGGGGAGAGAAGGAGAGCAGGTTATATCTAATCTATTCTTATAATCCTTATAATTATAAATATCAATGCAACAACAGGCTAACATGCAACAACTCATGGGGAATCTTGAAACTAAGATTAAAACTGCCATATTACCAATTAAAACTATAAATGACATTAAAAACTCAGAATCAATGTCTCCATGATGGGACAGTTAACTTTGTGAGCTGGAATGTTAAAGGCCTGAATCACGAATTAAAGAGAAAGAAAGTATGCTCTCACCTAACAGGCTTAAACGCTAAAATAGTATTTTTACAGGAGACCCACTTACTAACCAAGGATCAGTTCAGATTACAAAAAGACTGGACTGGCCAAATGTTCCATTCTAGCTTTATAAAGAAAACTAGAGGGGTGGGAATTCTCATACATAGAACAGCTCCATTTGTAGCATCAGAGGTAGTGTCGGACCCTGAAGGGAGATATGTGATGGTCATGGGCAACTTATATAACAGTAAAATGATTTTGATAAATGTTTATGCACCCAATGTTGATGATAAGGAATTCATGCAAAATCTATTTGCATCCATTCCCAATGTGAACACTCATAAAATTATAATGGCTGGGGACTTTAATTGTGTTTTAAATCCACTCTTAGATAGGACTCCTGTGACAGGGGGGACGACATCTAATACTGCAAAGATAATTACACAGTTTTTAAATGATCACAACTTATCAGACCCCTGGAGGTTTCTTAACCCAAACTCAAGAACATATTCGTTCTACTCACCAGTGCATTATAGCTACTCAAGAATTGATTATTTTTTTATAGATAATAATTTCCTGCCTACAATTAAATCATGCAAATATGACACAATTGTTATCTCTGACCATGCCCCTCTAGTCTTGGAGCTAAAATCAATAAGCCCCTCATACTCACCCCGCAGATGGCATCTTAACCCTCTTTTATTGGCAGACGAGAACTGCACAGAATTTATATCCAAACAAATCAGCTTCTTCCTAGAGACAAACACGTCCACAGAGGTTTCTGCAGGAACACTCTGGGAAACTCTAAAGGCCTTCTTGAGAGGCCAGATTATTTCATATCTTTCCCATAGAAATAAATTAGAAACCAAGAAAGTGTCAGAGCTAAGAAATGAAATTACTAGAATAGATGAAGAACAAGCCAGGCGTCCAAGTGAAGCTCTTCACAGGAAAAGGCAGGCCCTGCATACAGAACTTAACATCTTAACAACTAAAGAAACTGAACAACTTATTTATAAGTCTAGACAGCATTACTATGAACACGGAGAAAAAGCTAATAAGCTTTTAGCTCAACAAATTCATAAACAAGAAGTTCACAATGCAATACCAGTAATCACCAACAAGAATGGAGAAGAAATCATCGACCATAATAAAATAATGCACACATTTAGAGATTACTATAAGTCTTTATATTCCACTGAGCCCAAAGAAGACAACACGCAATCTAATGCATTTCTGGATAATTCACAAATACCACAAATAGATGCTTTAAGTGCTGAGGAACTGGATAAACCTCTAACGCTAACAGAATTACTAGACGCTATAAAGTCACTACAAAGCAGGAAATCATCAGGCCCTGATGGTTACCCCGTAGAGTTTTATAAGAAATTCTCCACTCAGCTAGCTCCACTCTTATTGGTAACATTTACAGAAGCTAAAGACCACCAAATACTACCTCAAACATTTCGACAAGCATTAATCACCGTCTTTCCTAAACAAAATAAGGACTTGTTACAATGTGCATCATATAGACCAATTTCACTCCTGAATAATGATGTTAAGATACTCTCAAAAATCCTAGCTAGAAGGATGGAGAAAGTGCTGCCCTCGGTAATATCACAAGATCAAACTGGATTTATTAAAGGCCGACATCTATCTTCAAATCTCCGACGCTTGTTTAATGTTATATATTCACCAGCAAAATCAAACACCCCAGAGATATTACTATCATTAGACGCAGAAAAGGCATTTGACATGATCGAATGGAATTACCTTTTCACTGCATTGGAGAAATTTGGGTTTGGCCCGAATATTTGTGCTTGGATTAAACTACTGTATACCAGTCCAGAAGCTTCAGTTTGTATTAATAAAATTTGCTCAGACTACTTTAAACTAGAACGTGGTACCAGACAGGGATGTCCCTTGTCGCCACTGTTGTTTGCAATCGCTATTGAACCACTGGCGGTTCACTGCCGAAATTCTTATCAGATAAAGGGGATTGTCAGAGAAGGACTAGAACAGAAAATTTCTCTATATGCAGATGATATGGTCTTATATATATCGGACCCAGAAAACACTGTCCCTGCTGTTTTAACAGCACTAACAGAATTTCAAAAGATATCTGGTCTTAGAATTAATCTGAATAAAAGTATACTCTTTCCAGTGAACTCACAAGCATATAATATTAAATTAGACACCCTACCTTTTACCATAGCAGATCAGTTTAAATACCTAGGGGTAAATATCACAAGTAAACATAAAGCTCTTTATCAACAAAATTTTGGCGTCTGTATGGAAAAAATTAAGCAAGACTTGCATAGATGGTCAACCCTTCATCTCACTCTAGCCGGAAGAATTAACATTGTTAAGATGAATATCCTTCCTAAACTTCTCTTTTTATTTCAAAACATTTCAATATATATCAATAAATCGTTTTTTAAACAGTTAGATTCAACAATAACCTCATTCATTTGGAACTCAAAACACCCACGTATCCGAAGAGCGACCCTACAAAGACCTCAGGCAGAAGGTGGCATGGCTTTACCTAATTTTCAGTTTTATTACTGGGCAGCAAACATACAAGCCATAAAAACCTGGACACAAATAAATGCACATACACAGGCTTGGTCTGCAATAGAAGTAAAATCCTGTAGTACTTCTTTATATTCCCTGCTCTGCTCTCCAATAAATGAAAGTTATCGCAAATATACTAATAACCCAATTGTGCTTTACTCACTCAGAATATGGAACCAAATTAGGAAGCATTTTAAGATGGAAAATCTTTTATCAGTGGCACCTCTGCAAGGGAACCACCTCTTTCAACCTTCGCAAGTATATCCAGTTTTTAATACCTGGAAAAGTTTTGGGATTAAAATGCTCAGAGATCTTTATATAGACAACATATTTACATCTTTTGAACAATTACGTTCAAAATTTAACCTCCCAGCTACACATTTCTTTTACTATCTTCAAATTAGAAATTTTGTTAAAAAGAAATTGCCCGATTTCCCCCACCTTGCACCCTCCACAATGCTGGAAAAAATACTGCTCAATTCCGAGGAAACAAACACTATTTCCGCAATATATAAAATCTTATTAGAGTCCCTACCTTTCAAAGATCCAAGAGGACATTGGGAAGAAGATCTCTTAATCAATATATCAGAAAAGGAGTGGAAGGTAGCAAAGCAGAGAATTCACTCGAGTTCTATATGCGCAAAGCATAGAATTATTCAACTAAAAATTATATATCGAGCTCATCTGTCTCGCTTAAAACTGTCCAAAATGTTTCCAGGCCAGGATCCGACCTGCGAGCGCTGCAACCAAGCTCCTGCCTCACTGGGTCACATGTTCTGGGCCTGCACCAAACTAACATCATTTTGGACAAAAATTTTTAAGTGCCTCTCAGACAGCCTTAGTATCACAATCCCTCCTAACCCACTAACAGCTGTGTTTGGTGTCCTTCCAGATGGACTTGAATTGGAGAAGGACAAGCAAACGGTGATTGCATTCACTACACTCTTGGCACGCAGACTTATTTTGTTAAATTGGAAGAATCCTAATTCTCCTCTTATAAGTCAGTGGGAAACCGATGTTTTATATTATTTGAAATTGGAAAAAATCAAATTTTCAGTTAGAGGATCTGTACAAAATTTTTTCAAAACTTGGCAGGATTTTATCAATATTATTTTAGAATAAGAGAATTAACTATTATTGCATTTAACTCCCTTCTCCATCTCTTATTTATATAGATATTTACTTCTCCCCTTCTTTTGTCTAATGTTGCCTTATTAAAAAGCTTAAAGAAATTTTCCTTTAGCTAAGCTCTCCTTCTCAGGGGTGGGGTTTGATTTGTTTTCAAATTTGTTGGGTTATAAATTGATCTGTTTGTATGGAATGATTACAATGAAAATTAATAAAATAAAAATATTAAAAAAAATTTTAAAAAAAAAAAGAAGAGGTTTTCCAAATGTCACTGACAAAAGTAAACTTTATAGTCATAAGGAATTCAAACTGCCTGTTTTATGTAAAAAATTCTATCACAAAGTATCAAATGTGTGTCTTTATTGGTTTCACTTTCAGATGCATTAAGTTTGCCACAGCGTGATGTTATTAGTGTAAATGGAAAACATCTAACTATTTTCAAGCCAGCTTAGCACAAAATCCTTTACAAAGTTACAAGATGTTCCAAATTTCTATGCTCCTCTCAGATTCAATTCAGCCTTGTCCCATGACACTCAATACTGGAGTATTTACATATTTTCCTATATACACTGACAGGCATGGTGTTAGAGTAGGTAGTGCTGCAGCCACATCGATTCAGTGTCCTGGGTTTAAATCCCACACATGGCTGTCGTCCATGTGGAGTTTACAAGTTCTTTCCTTGTTCAGGTGGGTCAGTTTGTTGGTAATTCTGTCACTGTGTGGACCCTGAGACAGACTGCTAAAATGTCCAGGACTGTTTCCAGCCTTGAACATAATGCTACCAAGTATATTATTACTATGCAAGATTCCAAATAAGTATGCTAGTGCACACCATCTTAAACATATTTTGAAAGTGAACATCTAAGCTTCTGAAATACTTACGTAAAACACAATATGATCCAGCCTGCACATAACCATCACAACAGGTTGTAATTTCTTTCGTCGTTTTGGTTAAAAGAATTCGATATGATGTTTGGTAAAGTGTTACTTGACACATTGAGAACATCATAAATCTTCCACAAGGCACATTTTGAGTGTAAGACTGCTGAAAGGAGACAACCTTGGAGGCCGTCAGTACTACAGACTTCTTGCATAGATGATATCCTGATAAAGCAAGACTGGACCCTAAAATGAAAAAAAGAAACAGAATTTTAGTTGTCACCATAAAAAACATATAGTTGAACTATTTGACTATTGATGATTAATGGTGAACACTGTGCCAGTCTCTGTCCTTAAAACCATATGTCTGAAATACTCATTGTATCGTAATACCGTATTTACGTGTGTACCACACACACATTTTTTCCTGAAAATTAGCATTAGAAAATCAGGTGCACATCATACATGAGGAAATTTTTTTCTGTAATGTTTACTTCTGCTTGGTCTCGCTCGCGTGCGTGCTCTCTCTCGCTCGTTCGCTCGTCCGTGCTCTCTTTCTCTCGCTCATTTGCTCTAGCGCATGCTCTCTCTCTAGCTCGTTTGCTCATGCGCTCTCTCTCGCTCGATCGTTCACACTCTCTCTCTCTTGCTCGCTCGTGCGTGCTCTCTCTCTCTCGCTCTTTCATCATGCAACAAAAACAAGTGCAGAAACAGAATTTCGCAGAAAATGTACTCTAAACGCTTCCTATACAATCACAACGCTTGTCGTACACGGGGCAAATTTTTTTCAATATTTTCTTTGTAAAAATTAGGGTGTGTGTCTTACACGAGGGCACGTGGTACACGAATAAATACGGTATTCACTGTCATTGATGTCTTGTATTCAATCGCTGCACATATTTATTATGGTACCATGGATATCTTTCATTCTTAAATAAGCCATTTCCAGACAATATTACTGCCAACAATTGAATTATATTATTTATACAATTATTGTATATTTATTCAGTTTTTTTTCTGTTTTTTTATCATCTTGCAAGTCTGTTACAGTGTGTTGATGGGTCCACACATAACAATAATGTAAGCCTCCTTGCTCTGCAGCAGTCTCTGTGCAAAACGGCTATGGTTCAGTCCCAGGTGGAGGAACAACTTACGATAGGTCCTAGGGGTAAATCCTATCTCAGCTGCAATATTGTTTTACTTTCACTTTAATGTATTGTCTAATGAGTAATTACTAAATTGCCCATACCCATGTACGTTTCCAACGGTAAGCCCCAGTTCAAGAAACAAGAGAGCACACCCCTTGACTCCTTTTAGGAGGACTGCTCCTCCAAATACACATTGCATATAAAGTTTGGGGTAGCATTACTGCATTCTTGTTGTTCTATTAAAACTTAAATAAACACAAAATCATCAGCACACCAGACAAGCACCTGGGTGGGGTGGGTAGTTGCCAACTGCCAAAGTCATGGATGCTGAGCATAGGTGAACCATTCTTCTTGTTTCCTCTAGGCAGAAGGAATCACAGAGAATCCTGTTTGTTTGGCATTGTAAGAGGAAAACCATGTACTGTAAAGGGACTGCAGTGCAATAGTTCTTAAGGAATGTCACACATGTGTGTCTGTGGATCACCTTATCAGCTCAGATCAGGTATGCGATACCACTCCAGGACAAGAGGGGCACTCTTACTAACAGTCTTGTCTTTTCCATCCGCAGGTCGGAAAGGACACCCCATGAGAGTAATGTTATTACATTAATGTTATGCCCCTTCTGGTCCGAACTATATAACGACAGCAATTCTAGGAAGGAGTTGTTTCATATCAATCTGACCCTACTACAGGACAGAGCTCCACAGACAGACCCTTAGCACAGAGCCATCAGAGGATAAAGTTCTTTTGTTGTTTTTTCCTGTGCTTGTGTCATAGGGTGTCTGTTTATTTTGCTGATAAAAGCTATTTTTCATTGTAAATGTTATTAAATAAGGTGCTCAGGTTGGCACCCCCAACTGTTGTTCAGACTTTGTTTGTCACGGACACCCAACTGGAACCTCAAGAAGACAAACTTGTACACAAAAGAGTGATGAGCAGCAGGGAAACAGGCACATTTTAGAATATTTCCTGCTTTTAGCTACAATGCCACAGCAATTTATCATATTTATTAATTAATCTATTTACTTACTTATTTGAGCAACCTGTTTCCATGGTCACAACAGATATAAATAAATTCCTCATTTTTTATAGCTGTTCAATGCCTAGTGTTCCAACTTGCTAGAAGAACTACAGCAGGTCTGAGTGAGGGTGAAAGCTGTGATAAGAAAGGGGATCGGACAGTTGACAGGGCATGTAAAGTGTCTTCTGGCTCCCATCTATACTGGGATTAACGCACATCTTCATTAGTGGTCTGTGGCACCCGGCTGGGGTTCATGCCCGGACGGGATGCCCAGGAGGACCGGAGGAGAGCTTGTGCCTCCTCCAGAACATGAGGGGGTGTCCTCCCTGGTTGCTTTGGGGACCCTGTAGAGGCCCGTGGTCACCACCAGGGGGCGCCCCGATGCCTTGGGAGCCCTGGACCTCAGTACTTCCGCCACACCCGGAAGTGCTAGGGGGAAGAGTATTGGGGACACCCAGAGGACTTCCGGATACGCCGACAGAGCTGTGTGGCTACACAAGCCCTCAGAATGCACTTGGAGTCCTTCTGGGGGTGAATAAAAGGGGCCGCCTCCCTCCAGTCAAGGGCAAGAGTCGGGAGGAAGAAGACAAAGCTTGGTGGAGAGGAGTGGAGGTGGACCAGAGACTAAGAAGGCATTGTGAGTGTGGCCAAGGACTTAAAAGGGTGTTTGGTGCTGGGGCACTGGGATTGTGCATTTGAACTGTGAATAGAATGTATAATAAATGTGTGTGTGGTGATACCATCATGTCTACCTGTCTGTATCCAGGCTGTTCCCCACAGGTCCAAGACCTCTAGTCTTATATATAATATCACCTGTTAGATAGTTTGATATCAATATACTTCCCATTTTGCAAAAGAGTAGTAATAAAATAAGCAGTTGTACAAAACAATAAAGATGCTGCTTCACCTGGATTTCAGCACACAAAGTGATGCCACACTTTCACCTGAAACGTGAAGCTGTTAGATATAATTAAAATTAAATTATTACATTTAATTGGCTTCAGAACTTGATCTATAACTTGAAAGTATATCGTTAGACTATGACTTTGGAAATGCAGAACATTTGTCACTGTCCACATTGACAGAGTGTATAGAGTGTACAGAATTGATTAAGAAGGCTAATAGGATGTTGGGTCCTAGTCTTAAGCTGTTAAGCTGCAGTTTAAGCCCCATATTACAAAACAACATAACAGAGTCCAGAGAAGCCCTATTAGATGGAGCCCACAGTAGGAGCTACACGGAAAAGCTGAATGTTTTTCTTTTCATCTTAAGTAAATGGAGATGATGAGGTAACACGATAGAAGTGTTAAAATTCCTTCCATTTTCCACCTTGCTTATCCCGTTCAAGTCAAGAGAAGCTGGTGTTTATCCCAAAAACATAGCAGAAGGTGGAAGCCAAAATGGGCACATGAATTGACATACCTACACTGATATTGTCTGGGCCAATTTAGAGTTACTAAACTAAGCTAACAAGCACATCTTCTGGATGTGGGACTGGAGTACCCAAGAGAAAAGCAAATTCAGATATGTGATGAATAAATACTTTGCATTCATATAGCACTTTTCTCACTACTCAAAGCGCTTAGCAATTGCAGGTTAAGGGCCTTGCTCAAGGGCCCAACAGAGCAGAGTCCCTTTCGGATTCGAACCGGCAATCTTACAATTGCCAGTGCAGATCCCTAGCCTCAGAGCCACCACTCCGCCTTGTGTGTAAACTTCACACTGCCACTTCACACTGTTTTTTGAGCAAGGATAGGTGTGTATGGATAAATCTTGGTTAAAGGTAAATTTTGCACAGATTTAAGCCATAGATACAGAGAATAAGTTATCAAGCAGTGTGGTAGACACCAATAATTTGAGGACCTACAGATGGCAACTTGATGATATTTTGAATAATTTGAGAGTGGCAAGCTGTGCTAGGTTAAATGGCCTCCGCCTGTCAAAACTGTTCTTATATTCTTAGTTGACCTAAGCCTGTGTAAAAATTAAAAGTTGTGAAGCTATGACACCAAAGCTCCCACACATGAATTCAGAACTGCAATCCTCCTTCTCAGTTTCCACTAAAAATGACTGCAAAGTCAAATGTTGAATTCAGTTAGTATAATTTCTTATATAGTTAGTATGATTTCTTTACTTGATGTGAATGTCCATTTATATACAGAATATGCTCACATAGGGCTAATTTAGAATCCCCAATTAACCTAAAAAATATATGTCTAGGATGAGGGAAGAAAACTATGGTACTCTGTAGGATCTACAAACACCATGTAGTCAATGACCAGGAATGGGCAGTGAACCCATAATGTTGGTTCAGCACTAGCCATTGCAATCAATATATACAGTGTGTGTGTATGTTAGTTATAGTCATTGAAAACACCGACTAGCTGGCATCCCAGCCAGAATGAAAGGTTCCTTGCCTGTCTGGAAAACCTTTATAATGGATGAATGGAGGGAAGTAGCCTCCTGGGGCCATATGCTTCCCCAGTGTATTAGGTACCACCTTCCCTCTAGTGGATCTCCCATGTACATACCTGCAGGTCTGCATGGGAACTGTAGTCCCAATGGGAATCCCTACCAGGGAGGAGCTGCAGAAAGGAGCATTCTCATTCTAGAGAGAGTCCACCTGACCTGGTAGTAATTTCTGGGTGCACTGTGGTGGCACTGGAAATACCCCTGGGTCTGGCATAAAGGAAGCTGCTCAGGTGAGTTGGAGTTGTGTTTAGAGGAAGGACAAAGCTTGTCTGGAAGGAGTGTAATAGGAAAAGAGAGAGAAGAGAAAATGTTAAATATATTGTGAAATCTGGAAGAAGAATCCTGTTCAAAGATATTTGATTGGATTAAAACTACTTATTTTGAACCTAGGACTTGTCTGTGCAATTGTGTATGGGATGTGGATGCCCCCTACAGGCCACAATATATACTGTATGTGCAAACACACAATTATCCAAGACAAATATTATCAAATTTTGTATGTGCACATATAAACATACAAATATAGTATGACCTATATAATGAATTAAAATGTAACAGAAAACCATGAATAGAAGAATGTCAAAATGATGTCACAAGCACAATCTGGCCTTGAATGTCCTTAAGTCAAAGGCACTCATTGCACTCATTACATGCATCAGAGATGTTGGGTTTATCACCCTACACTGTAAACACACAAAAAAGGTGCATCAGCACCTTTACCTACCGAGATAAGAGACAAATGAAAAAAGTCAAATGAGACAAATAAAAAAACTTGTGTCACTCCGGAGTCTTGATTGGCATCACTGTGCAGCACACACATTCACATAAGACCGAAAAGCCACCCAGAGTGCTGTGTTATCTGCACAACAGATCTTGAAATATGACTTCTGTTGAGAGATCTGTCCTATAACTGATATAAGACCCCTCATGGACCCCGTGATCATCAAAGGTGACTGTGTGCAGATGGTGCAGACCTATAAATATCTGGGAGTGCAGCTGGATGATAAATTAGACTGGACTGCCAATACTGATGCGCTGTGCAAGAAAGGACAGAGCCGGCTATACTACCTTAGAAGGCTGGCGTCCTTCAACATCTGCAATAAGATGCTGCAGATGTTCTATCAGACAGTTGTGGCGAGCGCCCTCTTCTACGCGGTGGTGTGCTGGGGAGGCAGCATTAAGAAGAAAGATGCCTCACGCCTGGACAAACTGGTGAGGAAGGCAGGCTCTATTGTTGGCATGGAGCTGGACAGTTTGACATCTGTGGCAGAGCGAAGGGCGCTCAGCAGGCTCCTGTCAATTATGGAGAATCCACTGCATCCACTAAATAGTATCATCTCCAGACAGAGGAGCAGCTTCAGCGACAGACTGCTGTCACTGTCCTGCTCCACTGACAGATTGCGGAGATCGTTCCTCCCCCAAATTATGCGACTCTTCAATTCCACCCGGGGGGGGGGGGGGGTAAACGTTAACATTTAACATTATACAAAGTTATTTTCTGTTTTTCACCTCCATTATTATCAATCTTTAATTTAATATTATTTATTGTATCAGTATGCTGCTGCTGCTGGAGAATGTGAATTTCCCATTGGGATTAATAAAGTATCTATCTATCTATCTATCTATCTATCTATCTATCTATCTATCTATCTATCTATCTATCTATCTAATAAAGCCTGTGCTTGGATTGGGCAAAAATTATACTGTGAAGTTCAATGATTATCTTCTTAGTCATTTTTGTACAAGTCTTAAGACAGTGTAGGTTGAGGAATTTTCCAACAAACTCATGTTTGATCTGAATACCATAGTGAGAGCTATAGTTAATCAAAGCAGAACAATGTGAGGGTAAATGGAAAAAAAGGGTCAGTTTGATGACAACTCTGTTTTACCACAGTTTGGATGTAGAAGGGGTCTGCTTTCCTCCCATTGAAAAAGACAGCTGCAGTCATTTGCTTGAGCAGCATTATCTAGATGCTGATACATCTGGTAAGACACCCAAGTGTTAACAGGATTTGCCACATGGCTTACTGGGGTCAAAGACTTTGTTAGGTCAATGAAAGCAATGTATTACTTTTGGTACTGCACCAGGAATTTTGATTGATTTGCTGGCCTACAAAAACCATGTCAGTAGTACCACTTCAGTATGGGCTGAAGCCACGCTAGGCCTTAGGAAAGATTTGCTCTGCAAGTGGAAGTAGACAATTTAGGAACACCCAGGCAAAGTGCAGGGAAATGGTGGAGAGCAGGGTGATGCCGCAATAATTTCCACAGTGAAATATGTTTCCCTTCTTAAAGATGGTGACAGTGTTAGCATCACCATCATAAAGTAGTTCAACTGTTTAAGAGGCTAATGGGCTCCAGCAGAAGGAATCAACCTGTCTTTTGATTCCTAGAAATCAGTGCAGCCAGCAAAATACAGCCAACAGAATTGTTATGATTGTCTGGCAAAAGACAGATGCTCAGAGAAGTTTAGAGCCCAGAGCAAATAACCAGGAGATGGTTGAAACAAATGGACAGGTGCAGTATAACAAGGGACCTTGTGGGGTTTAAGCCACCCTAGAAATGCCAAAGCCACCGCATAGTCCATTCACCACCAAGAAATGAGTGACTAGGTATAATATTATTAGGCTACTATAGGCACAATTAAATATATTTATTTACACATTTTGAGACTACATTTGTTTTATTAAGTTTAAACTGTCAGTGTCCTTAGACATTATTTTTTCAGGGCCACTCAGAACTATTTCTGTTTCCCACATCTACCTTTGTCGAACCCTGCAGGTCAATGCTCCTCCACATTTGGGCACACAGACTTGGTGTAATAAGTTTGCAAGAGTCAGAATGTTGACTGTAACCAATAGAACCAATTTCCAAATCCAAAACTCAAAACTAAAAATCTTATTCCAGAAAGACATGGTAAAGTTCTTACATTACTATAAAGATTTGCCTCTAACTAACAGTAATATTTGTTGTTTGTTTTTAATGAAAGAATCCAACACTTGGCTGTCAGGAATAGTGTGCCGCCATCTTAAATGAGTGAAATATGATGATGCAAAACAATGTTTTACCCTTGTGTCACATGAAGTGCAATAGGCTTAGGAATCATAGGCCACATGGCGGCGTGAATTTAGATTTAGAGCTGGTTTTATTTGCCCTTTTTCTTTTTGCCCTATACATTTTTCTTAATGATTAATTATTTTTTCATGAATTCTCTGCATTGGAAAGCATTTAGTTTTGCTTTAGTTTTTATTGTTGTTCTTCTTTTCCTTCTTTTGGCTGTTCCAATTAGGGTTTGCTACAGCAGACCATCTTTTTCCATATCTTCCTGTCCTCTGCATCTTGTTCTGTTACACCCATCACCTGCATGTTCTCTCTCATCACATCCATAAACCTTCTCTTAGGCCTTCCTCTTTTTCTCTTGCCTTGCAGCTCTATTCTTAGTATCCTTTTCCCAATATACCCAGCATCTCTCCTCTGCAAATGTCCAAACCAATGCAATCTCACCTCTCTGACTTTGTCTCCAAACTGTCCAACCTGAGTTGACCCTCTAATGCAGGGGTACCCAATATGTCGATCGCGATCGACCAGTAGATCAGAAAGGTAGTGCAGGTAGATTGCGTTGCATTCAAAAAAAATGTTTTAAATGTTAGTTTATCATATATCGCCCTATGGCATTTGCAACTTGATTGATATACAGGGCAGCCAGTCTGAGATCTCTTTTTTTCTAACACACTGGTCATCCCGCACACACGATCAAACACGTGGGCTACTGCAAAACTCCGGCTATCTAAGTGATCTAGTTAGCCTTCCAATTTATATCGACTAAAGAAGGGATTTAAAAAAAAATTTGTTGGTTATGGGCTGGATGTGGAATTGGAAGAGGATATTTTTCTCTCACAATGTCACATTTGTCTGATCTGTCCATCTATCATTGCTATTCCAAAGAAGGAAAATGTGGAAGGCGCTCTGGTTTCCGCCCACAGTGCAAAGACATGCTAGTTAGGTGGATTGATGATTCTAAATTGGCCCTAGTGTGTGCTTGGTGTGTTTGTGTGTGTCCTGCGGTGGGTTGGCACCCTACCTGGGATTGGTTCCTGCCTTGTGCCCTGTGTTGGCTGGGATTGGCTACAGCAGACCCCCGTGACCCTGTGTTCGGATTCAGCGGGTTGGAAAATGGATGGATGGATGGAAAATGTGGAAAGGCACTTTCGAACTGTTCATAAAAACTACAAAACTGACTTCCTTCCGAAAAGCAATCTGAGAAAGAGAAAGGAGAGGGAACTAAAATCGCAGTTAATCAGACAGCCGTCATTTTTCACTCAGCCAAATTCAAAAGCAAAGGCAAACACACCAAAGCATTGTTCCGGGTGAGTCACTCGATCATTAAGCATAAGAAGTCCTTCCAAGATGTAGAAATGATAAAAGAGGCCTTCATTGAGACAGATGGCTAGGGAGAAATTCCTGCTGAGTTTTCAAGACCCCTGGCTGGAGAAAAAGGAGTTTCTCCTTGTCATTAAACATGCAGAATACAAGTAACTTAATAATGATCAATGGCCGCTAGACTTGCCATTTTTTTTCTGATCTGACCTACATGTTGAATGAGCTTAATTTAGAGCTTCAAGGAAAAGAGAACTCCAAGGTCAATATGATTAGCTCAGTTAATGCTTTCAAACGAAAAATGCAACATCTGACCTCAAAGCTGCAGCGCCTTGATTTGGGGAACATTCAAAACCTCGCGTCAGAGCTGAAGACGCAATGGAAGGCGTGTGCGCAACTTAACAGCATACGCTACACAGAGCAGATTGAAAATTGTCTGTCAGACACAGAAGCACTCTGTAATATTTTCTGGCCAAAAGTTAAATTATTAAACAGAACCAAACTGTAGTCAGTAATAACATTCATGCAATCAGTCAATCAATATTTGGTACATGTGTTCAATTTGTCCATCCATCCATCCATTTTCCAACCTGCTGAATCCGAACACAGGGTCACGGGGGACTGCCGGAGCCAATCCCAGCCAACATAGGGCACAAGACAGGAACCAATCCTGGGCAGGGTGCCAACCCACCGCAGGACACACACAAACACACCAAGCACACACTAGGGCCAATTTAGAATCGCCAATGCACCTAACCTGCATGTCTTTGGACTGTGGGACCCGGAGGAAACCCATGCAGACAACATGCAAACTCCACGCAGGGAGGACCCGGGAAGCAAACCCGGGTCTCCTAACTGCGAGGCGGCAGCGCTACCCACTGCACCACCGTGCCGCCCCTGTTCAATTTGTTTGCACTCATATTCATAACCTGAATAGGAAATATTATTCATTCACGTACAATATATATTTTATAACTACTTTTCAATTACATGTTATATTTTACACAGTCTTGCCTTTTGCTTTCACTATTATGCCTTATCAGTTTGTAAGAAAAGCAACCCAGCCACAAGGGATAAACAAACCAGTGCGTTTCTTCATGCCAGTCCCAAACCCAGATAAATGGGGAGGGCTACATCAGGAAGGGCATCTGGTATAAAATTTTGCCAGATCAAGATATGGACAAATATACAGATTTTCATACCAGATCGGTTGAGTCCCAGGTTAACAACAATGGCCAATTGGGCTACTGTTGGCCAAAGAAGGAGAAGAAGAGAGGGGGAGACATGTTCGAAAGAAAGAGGAAAGGAGGAAGGTAAAGAGAGTAGAACTGAGGGTAGGAACTTTGAATGCTGGCAGTATGACTGATAAGGGGAGAGAGTTAGGCGATATGATGGAGAGAAGGAAGGTTGATATATTGTGCATGCAAGAGACTAAATGGAAGGGGAGTAAGGCCAGGTGGATCGGAGGTGGATTCAAATCGTTCTATCATGGTGTGGATGGGAGGAGAAATGGGGTAGGGGTTATTCTGCAAAGGAACAGTATGTCAAGAGTGTTTTGGAGGTGAAAAGAGTGTCAGACAGAGTAATGATTATGAAGCTGCAAATTGGAGGCGTGATAACGAATGTTGTTAGTGCATAAGCACCGCAAGTTGGGTGTGTGATGGATGAGAAAGAAGATTTTTGGAGTGAGTTGGATGAAGTGACAAGCAGTGTACCCAAGGGACAGAAAGTGGTGATTGGAGCAGATTTCAATGGACATGTTGGTGAAGGGAACAGAGGAGACAAGGAGGTGATGGGTAGGTGTGGTGTCAAGGAGAGGAATGAAGAAGGTCAGAGGATAGTAGATTTTGCCAAAAAGGATGAGTATGCCTGTGGTGAATATGTTTTTTAAGAAGGGGGAGGAACATAGGGTGATGTACACAAGTGGAGGTAGATGCACACAGGCAGATTATATCCTATGCAGAAGAGTCAATCTGAGGGAGATTAAAGACTACAAAGTGGTGGCAGGGGAAAGTGTAGTTAGACAGCATAGGATGGTGGTCTGTGGGATGATGTTGGAGATCAAGAAGAGGTGGAGAGTGAGGGCAGAGCCAAGGATCAAATGGTGGAAGTTGAAAAAGGTAGAGTGCAAGGTTGAGTTAAGGGAGGAGGTAAGACAGGCACTGAGTGGCAATGAAGAGTTACCAGACAGTTGGGAAACTACAGCAGACGTAGTAAGGGTGACAGCAAGAAGGGTGCTTGGTGTGACATCTGGACAGAGGAAGGAGGAAAAGGAAACCTGGTGGTGGAATGAGGAAATACAGGAGAGTATACAGAGGAAGAGGATGGTGAAGAAGAAGTGGGATAGAGATACAGAAGTACACAGGAGTACAAGGAGATAAGGAATAAAGTGAAGAGAGATGTGGCGAAGGCTAAAGAAAAGGCATATGATGAGTTGTACGAGAGATTAGGCACTAAGGAGGGAGAAAAGGACCTGTACCGATTGGCTAGACACAGTCCGACCTATGAAAGATGTGCAGCAGGTTAGGGTGATAAAAATAAAGATGGAAACGTACTCAGAAGCAAGGAGGGTGTGTTGAGCAGATGGAAAGAGTACTTTGAGAGGCTTATGTAAAGAAGAGAATGAGAGAAATGGTTGTGCAACAGATTAGCAAGGAGGAAGTAAGGACAGCTATGAAGAAGATGAAAAATGGAAAGGCTGTTGGTCCAGATTACATACCTGTGGAAGCATGGAGGTGTTTAGGAGAGATGGCAGTGGAGTTTTTAACCAAATTGTTAAATGGAATCTTGCAAAGTGAGAGGGTGCCTACGGAGAGGAGAAGAAGTGTACTGGTGCCGATTTTTAAGAATAAAGGGGATATGCAGAGCTGTAGTAACTACAGGGGATAAAATTGATGTGCCAAAGCATGAAGTTAAGGGAAAGAGTAGTGGAAGCTAGGTTAAGAAAGAAGGTGAAGATTAGTGAGCAGCAGTATGGTTTCATGCCAAGAAAGAGCACAAAAGATGCGATGTTTGCTCTGAGTGTGTTGATGGAGAAAAATTGAGAAGGCCAGAAGGAGTTGCATTGTGTCTTTGTGGACCTGGAGAAAGCATATCACAGGGTGCCTCGAGAGGAGTTGTGGTATTGTATGAAGAAGTCAGGAGTGGCAGAGAAGTAAGTAATAGTTGTACAGGATATGTATGAGGGAAGTGTGACAGTGGTGAGGTCTGCGGTAGGAGTGACAGATGCATTCAGGGATTGGCTCTTATCCATCCATCCATCCATTGTCTCCCGCTTATCCGAGGTCGGGTCGCAGGGGCAGCAGCTTGAGCAGAGATGCCCAGACTTCCCTCTCCCCGGCCACTTCTTCTAGCCGGATTGGCTCTTAGCCCTTTCTTATTTGCAATGGTGATGGACAGATTGACAGATGAGATTAGACTGGAGTCCCCATGGACTATGATGTTTGTTGATGACATTGTGATCTGTAGCGATAGTAGGGAGCAGGTTGAGGACACCCTGGAGAGGTGGAGATGTGCTCTAGAGAGGAGAGGAATGAAGGTCAGTAGGAACAAGACAGAATACATCTGTGTAAATGACAGGGAGGTTAGTGGAATGGTGAGGATGCAGGGAGTAGCGTTGGCGAAGGTGGATGAGTTTAAATACTTTGGATCAACAGTACAGAGTAATGGGGATTCTGGAATAGAGGTGAAAAAGAAAGTGCAGGCAGGGTGAAATGGGTGGAGAAGAGTGCCAGGAGTAATTTGTGACAGGCGGGTATTAGTAGGAGTGAAAGGGAAGGTCTACAGTATGGAATTGAGACCAGCTATGTTATATGGGTTGGAGACGGTGGCACTAACCAGAAAACAGGAGACAGAGCTGGAGGTGGCAGAGTTAAAGATGCTAAGATTTGAACTGGATGTGAAGAGGTTAGACAGGATTAGAAATGAGTACATTAGAGGGTCGGCTCAGGTTGGACAGTTGGGAGACAAAGTCAGAGAGGTGAGATTAAATTGCTTTGGACATGTGCAGAGCACAGATTTTAAGCAAAAGGAAAGTGAAGCTACTAGTTAAACACTGGTTTATTTTACCAAAACAATATCATCTTAAAGTTATAAAAAATGTTGAAACACCCTGACACTTGAACCTTGGACATCTTGGAATAGCACAACTGCTGACCTGCTCAATTCTTGGACTTCTGAATTGTGGCCCTCTTTTAACTTTTACCCTCCCAACACCAACACACCCTGTTAGCATCTGGAGAAGATCACAGCTGGGGGTCTGAGAACATCTCAACTAACAGAAAAAGAACAAAATAGAGCATCCATCCTAGATGCCGAAGCCGCATTCATCGCGTCACACAGCGTTTTTTCCAGCAGAACCTGATGCTGATAGTACATTGAATACAATTCAGTACAAGTCAAATATAAAGTTATTTTTTGTGCCATGATTGTTTTTATTCTGCAGTGGGCTGGCGCCCTGCCCGGGATTTGTTCCTGCCTTGTGCCCTGTGTAGGCTGGGATTGGCTCCAGCAGACCTCCGTGACCCTGAGTTAGGATATAGCGGGTTGGATAATGGATGGATGGATGGATTGCTTTTATTGTTATTTTGTTTCCATTGTTACCGTGAGGCAATAACTGCAAATTAACTTATCTTTCCTAAAAATATATATCAAGAAAACCTGTGCCAGTACTGCTGGACACACAAACATGAGTTGGTGTCCATATGAATGTGAGTCAAGCTGGACTGTATTCAAGAGAATCCTGCCTTTTTATAAGTGGGATACTAAAGCTTTGTGCTATGTAAGCTTGAGGTGGTAGTCACACAAGGCAATAAACTGTATTTAAATACTGCTTGTCTTTTGACTTACCCTTTTAATGCATTTACAGTTTGCTTTAAATTTACATCTTACACTGTTGTTTTGTTGATTTAGTGTAGTTTTGAAAAAAATAGACATTTGTATACTTTGCAATCACCAAGTCATAGTGGCTTCTCCACAGACTAAGATCGTTTAACAATGAGAATGTTGAACTTAACATAGAGGGCAGCCAAAAATAGCACTTGACTGGCAATGCATTTTTTTTTCATTTCTTTATGGGTCTTTTTAGTAACAAAACAAATTCAATAAGTAATTAAAACTGCATGTGGAGAGAGAGAGAGAGAGAGAGAGAGAGAGAGAGAGAGAGAGAGAGAGAGAGAGAGAAAGAAAGAAAGAAAGAAAGAAAGAAAGAAAGAAAGAAAGAAAGAAAGATCAGCATATATGGATATACATTGAGAATGTTAAAAGGTCTGCAATTCATTATTTCGTTGAGTGAAGATGTGTGTTAACATTACATTGAATTTTTCATGACCTATGAAGACCAATCTTATCTCATTTTTGGATGTAGCTACACATTTTCTTTTTACCTCTCTAGAGTTCAGACAGAGAGGTGATGAGTTTTAAGTTGTTTTTTTAAAAGTATGAATGGAGTTGGCTGATCTAATTAAATTCAGGAGGTCATTCCATATTCTGGGCACTACAGAACTGAAAGTTACCAATAAAGTGCAAGTTAGTGTGGGGCACAACAAAATTGCCAGAATCAGAGGACCTTAATGGGCAAACAGGAGCATAACAATGGAGAAGGTCAATGATGTAGTCCAGTGTAAGGCTGTTTTGTCTAACAAGGTGCAAAACAATGGTTACCGCAAAATCCTGCCGGACTACGCCAATTGTTTTGTCTTGGTAGAGTAATATATATTGCTCTACTTTTCCCTATTGTATTATTAATATGTAGCCTTAGAATACCTAATCTCACAGACTTACAACTGTTTATAAGGTATTATTGTATATAACTTATCCCCACCTTCCCTTCTATATCTATTACCTTTGGCAATTAGATGTAGTAAAAAGACAAGCAGAAGTTAAGTTACACATAAAATAATGTATTATTGATAATATTCAGAAATAATAACAAAATGCAAAGTATATTTGAATATTGGCAACCATACAACCTGATTAAATGATGATATGTAGTTCAGGTGGCACACAGACTTGTGGTTACTTAAATGTCTCTAGTTAAGGCATCATTGGTGCTCAGCTTTCAGCCACATGTCTGTTCAAAATGGCTGCTGAGCTGTGCTCTTGTGCATTGATTTGCAGTATTTGCTGTCCCAGTGTTAAAAGTTGTCCATGACCATTTGTCCATTACATATCTTCTTTATTTCAAAGACAATCTGAAGAACTTGGATGTGCCTCTGATGACTTGTATCTGCTCCGGCTTGCTTCAACTGTTCCTTTAGCTTTCTGAAGTCTTCATTTGTCATCAGATCTGGTGGTTCAAACTGAGACCAGTCCACACCTTCCACTAAACTAGCCCACTGCAATTTAAGTCTATTGTGAATTCTTAAAACTGAACTTTGTTCTTTACTGGTTTTGAGTCTAACTGCTAATTAGACCCCTGTCCCAAACTATTCATTTAAGCATATGCAGCTGTACAATTAACATCAAAATTTGAAAGGTAACATGCCACAGGTGCCAGTACAACCAGTTCTGCCCAAGTGAGAGCACATGTGCCACTGCATAAACTGTTCACAAACCTTTGTGGCCCCTCTTCACACATTTGGGGTTGACTTAGTTGCCTCTTGTGCTTTCCTACCCATGGTGCAACTCTTGACTGCCATCAGCCTTTACCAGTATAGGCTGGCATCACCACCATGAGAAATCACAGCTATGCAACTCATCATTCCCCCTGTGGGCCACCCCTAGAGTTGTTTGCTCACCATATGCGTACTCGTTGTGCTAAACACCTCGGTTCAGAATTGGCCCACTGGTCCTCTGCTTGCACCACAGCTGACAACCTCAGCAGGGCTTCCGTATTTTCCCAATTAGACTATACCTAAACATTGGAGCCCATATGACTTGCAAATGTACCAGCTGCACCTGCTTTCCTGAAAAGTTCACTAATTTTCTTAGTATACATTTTCCTTAATAATAGTATTAATTATATTAATTATCCCACTTAATTAATTAATACCCAGAATGTATACTGTATGAAGCCAAAATTAATCCCCTTATTTTGGCATTCCTAACTGGTTTGTTCAGTTTCCACCCCTTTGAATATAAATTTGCTGCAGTAATGAACAAACCTTTCCTTTTAAACTATAGCTATTCTGACTAGACTTATTATTGCATGGTTTGTGGACTTTTTACTCACTTAAACACTAGTAAGTGTCTTTTTCTTGCTGTCTGTTCGGTTCTTCTTCATGTCTTTGTCTTTGTCTTTAGTCTTTACTTGTTGTCTTTTCCTCTTTCTTTTTTTTCATTCCGCTATGTAGGCAGGTCTGCAAAATGGAAGGTGACAAAGCAGTTTCTGTCCATCTCAACTTTTTGGTTGTTTAAACCTGGTGCCAAAACTCAAACTTTGCTTCCAGGCATTCATTGGAACAGCTTGGTCACACTGCCACTCTGCTCCAACGTGCTAGTGATCATCAGAGGTGACTGTGTGCAGAGGGTGCAGACCTATAAATACCTGGGAGTGCAGCTGGACGATAAATTGGACTGGACTGCCAATACTGATTCTCTGTGCAAGAAAGGACAGAGCCGCCTGTACTTCCTTAGAAGACTGGCATCCTTCAACATCTGCAGTAAGATGCTGCAGATGTTCTATCAGATGGTTGTGGTGAGTGCCCTCTTCTACGCAGTGGAGTGCTGGGGAGGCAGCATTAAGAAGAAGGATGCCTCACGCCTGGACAAACTGGTGAGGAAGGCAGGCTCTATTGTTGGCATAGAGCTGGACGGTTTGACATCCGTAGCAGAGCAACGGGCACTCAGCAGGCTCCTATCAATTATGGAGAATTCACTACATCCATTAAACAGTGTCATCTCCAGACAGAGGAGCAGTTTCAGCGACAGACTGCTGTCACTGTCCTGCTCCACTGACAGACTGAGTAGATCATTCCTCCCCCAAACTATGCGACTCTTCAATTCCACCAGAGGGGGTAAATGTTGAACATTATTCAAGTTATTGTCTGTTTTTTACCTGCATTTTTTATTACTCTTTAATTTAATATTTTTGCTGCTGGAGTATGTGAATTTCCCCCTGGGATTAATAAAGTATCTATCTATCTATCTATCTATCTATCTATCTATCTATCTATCTATCTATCTATCTATCTATCTATCTATCTATCTATCTATCTAGTTGTAACCCAATTTCCTGCATGGATTTTACACTGCTAATTGCCTTCACTATTTATTACCTGCACCAACCCAAAGTCCGTAAAACCTTACAATAGAAGTAGCACTATTACAAAAGACCAGAAAATTGAAACAGAAATAACTATTTTCCCTTTCCTGTCTTTCTGCGCTACACTTCTATTTTTTTCATTGCCTGTGTGTCCTTTTTTTATTTTATTGTATGGTAACTGCTACCTGTAAGTGTGGACTAAAACCTCTCCAAAATCCCAATTCTAAATCCAGCATCTCTCCTAAAACTGACCTGTGTTCTTTACTAAAGACCAGCTCAGTTTTCTCCATTTTATTACTGGGAGTTCCATAAGCTGTCTTTTTAAACAACTGGTCAGTCACGTTTCGATTTACTGAACCTAAGTGTGTGTGTTTTTTTAATTACTGCTGGCCACAGCACAGCTGTTAGGACCCTCACTCCCCTGTGCATTCCTGGCTTTCTAGCTGAGTTTGGAAACCTTCCTGCTGCACCGTCCCCCATCCTTTGTTCTTTGGCTTGTCCTGATTCATTCAAACCAAATCCTAAACTGGTGCACTTTGTTTCCAACTCAGCCCTTTTTGCATTAGCACATTTAGACTTTTCACACACAAACACTTGAATTCCATTAATTTCCATTGTTCCTTGTTTAAATTCCACACTTTCTTTACTCAGTATCCTTATGCCATTATCCATTTCATGCCCTCTAGTCAACAATTGCAGTTCACACTCACCAGCTTCTCTGCCTTCTATCTGATTTCTTTGTCCTAAATCAAATTTCAATGCAGCACTGGTTACCTTTCTTAATAGTGGTGAAATATCTATCGGTGTAGCATGTTCTTTAACTACTGGACAGACCTCAGAATCACCTCACCCTTTCTGTTTTCCCTTCCTTTCATCTCTCTCCATCTCCTCGCACTCACATTCACACTCTTTTTCTGAGCACCCATCTGTCTCAGGTAAGTCACCCACCCATGTTTTAGGGTTCCAGTGAGATCCCATTACTATTGGCCTAACTTTCACCATGGGTGGTTTTCTCTCCTTGTTTCCCCTGCTTTCTGTGCTTTCCACTTCAGCAGTGGGTGTTCTACATGCTAGCACTTCACAATTATCACACCAACTGTTACATTTTTCAAAACTTTCACACAACATTCCATTTTCACTTTCATTCACTTTGCTATTTTCTTTCTAACACTGATCTTCCTTATTACCAATAATATAAGATAGTAAACCTCTTATAACAGCAGCTGCCTTCTTTATACCTGATCTCTGTTTTCCTGCTTTTAATCCTTCCAGCCCACTTCCATTTTGTGGCGCGCTCAGCTCAGCTTCTGCTTTCTCTACCTGCACTACAGGTTTGCATTTCCTAGCTTTAGCCTGCTTGCTTCTGCCACTCCACTGGAAGATGGCTGACTTTAATATAAATTTAGGCATTTCTGAGTCTACAATTATAATCTAATACAATTTGCCACCTTTTTTATGGGTTGGCCTACTTTTGCCCCTGTAAGCAAACATACACATACATACACCAAGATTCTAAACAAATAAGTGCCGTATGATTGATGCATGCATGTCCCATCACTCCCTAGCACTTTAACCACTTAAATGCCGTATGAATGACGCATGCAATGTTCCACCACTCTCTAGCACTTTAATTAGGGACTCACTACCACCAGCACTAACAAACATGTGGGTGTCCTCGTGACACACATGAAGTCTCTACACTTTGTTGGTTATATTCCATTCAGCAACCAAACAATGTTTTACTTCCACCGCATTTGTACACTGGATGTCCTAAAATTCACATACATAAGCACACACATATACATCAACAGTATTTGCAAACAAGGTGCAAAACATGGTTACCCCAAAATCCTGCCCGACTACACCAATTGTTTTGTCTAACAAGGTGCAAAACAATGGTTACCGCAAAATCCATGCCGGACTACGCCAATTGTTTTGTCTTGGTAGAGTAATATATATTGCTCTACTTTCCCCTATTGTATTATTAATATGTAGCCTTAGAATGCCTAATCTCACAGACTTACCACTGTTTATAAGGTATTATTGTATATAACTTATCCCCACCTTCCGTTCTATATCTATAACTTCAGGCAATTAGATGTAGGAAAAAGACAAGCAGAAGTTAAGTTACAGTTTAAATAATGTATTATTGATAATATTCATAAATAATAACAAAATGCAAAGTACATTTGAATATTGGCAACCATACAACCTGATTAAATGGTGATGTGTAGTTCAGGCGGCACACAGTCTTCTAGTTACTTAAATGTCTCTAGTTAAGGCATCATTGGTGCTCAGCTTTCAGCCACATGTCTGTTCAAAATGGCCGCTGAGCTGTGCTCTCCCTTGTTTTGTCTTTATTACAGGATATCAAGAGAGATGCTTCTTTCAGATGTTGGTTAGTAAGAGAGAAATACTTCTACATCATCACAGGTTAGCAAGAGAGAGAGTGTGAGGTTAAACACATAAATATATAGATTTTCTGTCCAACCCCTACAGCCAATAGGGCGTCGTAGTACTTAAGGGCCTCTGAACCAAGCCAATTCCAAACAGCCATATTTCAGACCAATGGGGGAAATAGAACATTTTAACACCTGCCCCCAAACCATATGTTAAAGTTCACCTTAAGCCATTTGCGGGGGTAGAAATGACTTTAGCAAAGAAACACTTGCCAAACTGGTTTAAAACACACATCCCCCAAATCCTGTCGTAAAATTCAAAAAGACACATCCCTAAGGTTGGGGGGGGGGGTAAACACTAAATTACATTGCTTTGCCCAAGTTAGAAATAAAAGACATACAAAACATTTATCAAGATATATGTAAAATCTCACATCACAACAAAGGCCATGTAAAAATTTGTAGGTTATTAATAGACTCCAGACTCAGATTCGAAACTTTTGCCTGAAAGGTATATAGTGGAATGAAGTCTTCAGACTTTACTGCTAAAATAACTATTGAATGAAAAAGAAAAGACTAACAAGCAAAACTATTTACTGGTAAGAAAAAGATTGGGGACATACAAGGTAACATACATTCACCCATAACATAACATTACTACTACTAATAATATTTATACTTTAATGAATTTTTGTATATAATAATTACATATAATTGCTTTAACAATACTACATGATAGTTGTCAAGCCATTAGAAACACATATATTGTGCTCTTATCATTAGTGAATATCAGTGTTGTTACAGACTGCTAGTTTTTTATAGCTGAAATTAATTTTGCACATTTTTATTAAACCAAAAATACACTTAAGAGTTCTATTGTAGTGTCACTGACAGAAGTAGAAGGATAGTATACTATAGATAAAAAAACAGCAGAAGCCATACTTT
The DNA here is from genome assembly GCF_900747795.2 of Erpetoichthys calabaricus. Lineage (NCBI taxonomy): Eukaryota > Metazoa > Chordata > Cladistia > Polypteriformes > Polypteridae > Erpetoichthys > Erpetoichthys calabaricus. Next base: position 194,765,105 of record NC_041397.2, read on the forward strand.
TAATACCTGTAGGTGTTTATATTTCTTGAATTAAGGCTTCAGTTTAACGTAGGAGAATTAATTCAAATGCTCAAAGAGATCAAATGCATGTCTTACCTTGAGACAAAACACTTAATCCCAGGAACTGGGCTGTGAAAAGCCAAGCAAATGCAACTCCTCTCATGATATTTTGATTTTACTAATTTGCATAATATTTACTGCATTGAAAATCCTTTTGTTTATCTTTCAGAAGATGCGCTCCTTTCTCTCAGCCGCACTTCTGCCTGAATGATTTGTGTGCAGTGGTGACAGAGCAGAGGCTCCCTGGAGTCTTCTGGCAGAGTATTAGCACTATACCTTTACAGCCACACCTTTTTGTATATTTAGGAAGAAAAGCGAGCAGATATTGCATCATCCTTTGCTGTTTTAAGTACATGATATAATTTGTCTGTGAATTTAAGAAAAAGGAAATAAAGCACTAGTTTATTAATCATAATTTAGTGTATTTTCACTGCATGGTGATGTTCTTTTGTGATGTTAAGCCAATGTATCATCATTTCTCTATCCTATTTCACTTTTGGGGCTTTCAATATCAGGCTAATTCTGAATAATATTACAAATGACAACAAGCAAAAGTTGCTCAACATACAGTAGATCGTCTGTCTGCTTTCCAGTCCCTTTACCCATCTTGTAAAGATGAGTGTCTTTTAAAGATGTGTTGTCTCAAGGAATTCAGGCATCTTGAGTGGATCTTCATTCCCTTTTCCAGTGGTTTTCTGAGCTCACAGCTCATTTCGAGTGCCTGAGCAACCTGTAACAATAATTATATAAATACATCAGTGGTAAGAGGACATGAAGCTTTGGTCTAAGTGGCACATTCACAGTGATGTGTCACAAATGCTTGGATAGCCACCTATATGAATAAGTGCTTTGTCCATTTCAGGGTCTTGCAGGCAAACAGAATTAAATGCAAGCAGGAACCATTCCATCACCAGTTACACTCACCAATGGATCCAGTTTACAGTTAGTTGTTATTATTATTATTATTATTATTATTAATAATAATAATAATAATACATTTTATTTAATGTAGTGCCTTTCCCATGCTCAAGGCACTCACAGAGTCTAAGATAGAACAGCACAGTATATTGGATAACATTGGATACAAATATTTTCTGCATACAGTAGAACACTAAAACTGATAAATACAGGATATACAAAGCATTAAATACAATAAAAGACAATAAACCAGAGTAAAATACTAAATTCCATACTAGTAGAAAAGCTTGAATGAATAATATAATTTGTGATATAACACACACACAGATTATCCTGAGCATCTAAACAGAAGGGTTACCTGAAAGAAGGGGCAGAGAGTTAGGTTAAGTTAAAAGCCTTTCTGAACAGATGTGGTTAAAGTTGTTTTTTAAAAGACTGAATAGAGTCAGCTGATCTAATAAATTTCGGGAGGTCATTCCAAAGTCTGGGTGCTATAGAGCTGAAGACCCTGTCACCCAGAGAGTGCAGGTTAGCGTGGGACACAACAAGATTACCAGAATCAGAGGACCTTAGTAGGTGAATAGGAGTGTAGCGATGGAGAAGGTCACTGATATAGTCCGTTGCAAGGCCATTTGTAGGTTATTAAAATAATTTTATACTCATTAAACCAATGCAGGGGACGGCCAGAGATACCCAGAATGTTCTCCATTCTGAATGGTAGAATATCATGCCTAACAGTGTCAAAAGCTGCACTGAGGTCTAACAGAATTAATATGCTGGTTTGTCCAGAGTCTGCTGCCATAAGCAAATCCTTGGTTACTTGAAGCAGAGCAGTTTCACAGCTGTGCTGTGCTCTGAAACCAGACTAAAAAGGTTCTATCAGTTTATTAGAAGTTATTTGGTGAATTGGGAAGCTACAACCCACTCAAGAACTTTTGACAGAAAAGGTGAGAGATGGGCCGAAAATTGTTAAGATTGTCAGCATCAAGTCCAGACTTTTTTAACACTGAGGTTACAGAAGCGATTTTAAAATTGGCTGGCACAAAGCCAGTGTCAAGGGATGTATTTATTACTGTTGTAACAGTCGGGATTATGACATTAAGGCAGGCTTTAAGAAATGTGGTGGGGATGGGGTCCTGAACACTAGTAAAATTTAGAAAAGGAGTGGGGCGGTGTAGAAAGACAGGGAAACATATATATAGATAATTTTTTTTATTTGTAAACATTTTTTTGTATTGTGTATTTAAGTATTCTGCCTTGAAGTCCTACCAACAAAAATTTTGTTATGTGTATGCATAATGACAATAAATAATTCTATCTATCTATCTATCTATCTATCTATCTATCTATCTATCTATCTATCTATCTATCTATCTATCTATCTATCTATCTATCTACGTGTGGAAATGTGTGTGTCTGTCTGTCTGGCCCGGAAGTGCGAGGCTACAGCATGAAGCTCAAAGAGCCGGCAAGGAAGCCCCAAGTTAATGAGTTGGAAGAAGAAAGAAGTATGATGTGACAACATGAAGCTGAAAGAGAAAGTGACTCCATCGCCAAAGTGAAACCGCCGAGGAAAGACAAATGAGAGAGAAACTTGCTTAGCCACAGATAAACGGGAGGGGGGGGGGGAGCACGTCTGCAAAACGAAACTGCCGATTTTTTCTGACAATGTCAATACTTTCTAGGAGCCTGGGCTTTTTACAGCATGGGGTTACACAGCTATATATATACAGGTGCTGGTCATAAAATTAGAATATCATGACAAAGTTGATTTATTTCAGTAATTCCATTCAAAAAGTGAAACTTGTATATTAGATTCATTCATTACATACAGACTGATGTACAGTAATCCCTCACCTATCGCGGGGGTTACGTTCCAGAGCCCCCCACGATAGGTGAAAATCCGCGAAGTAGTGACCTATATTTATTTTATTATTTATACATATTTTAAAGCTTTATAAACCCTTCCCACACTCTTATAAACCTTTCTCACTCTCTTGTTAACCTTTCCCACACTCTTATAAACACTTCCTATGCTCTTAAACACTTTCTACATTCTTAAACACCGCAGACCAACACTGCACACTGCACGCAGCGATCAGACGTCAATGTATCTGCACTCACTTTGTGAAGGGGGGCAGCTGAACTCACGCTGAGCAGAAATGGACTTTGTGCTGCTTCTGCCAAAATGCCTGCTTGTCGCTCTGCGCGTTCAGAAGAAGGAGGAGAGTGTGTGTGTGCGTGTGTGAGTGCTGAACGCACGTTCGCTCAAACCCCCCTCCCCGGAGGCGCAGTTCGCATTGTCAAGGGGGTGGGGAGCTGAATGAACGCTAAGGAGAAGTGGACTTTGTGCTGGCTTTGTGCTGCTTGTCGCTCTGCCTGTCAATAATTTAAAAGCCTGTACATCACCAATTTTCCTGTCTCACTGTCTTGTCTTGCGTGAAGTTAAAATGTTTTATAATAGTGAGATGTTACTCATATCCTTAGCCCGACATCCACATATCATATGTGTTAACAAAGTGTGTTTCATAAGTTTACATGTGTTTAAAGCATGTGGGATGGGTATTTTAAGGCTTAAACTATAAAAATGTTTATTTATATGGTCTTTCTATATTGCGGATTTTCTCCTGTTGCTGATGGGTCTGGAACATAACTTCTGCGATAGGCGGGCAATCACTTGTATTTAAAAACCCGCGAAGTCGTGAATCCGCGAAAAGTGAACCGCAAAGTAGCGAGGGATTACTGTATTTCAAATGTTTATTTCTTTTAATGTTGATGATTATAACTGACAACTAATGAAAGTCCCAAATTCAGTATCTCGGAAAATTAGAATATCAATTAAGACCAATGCAAAAAAAGGATTTTTAGAAATGTTGGCCAACTGAAAGGTATGAACATGAAAAGTATGAGCATGTACAGCACTCAATATTTAGTTGGGGCTCCTTTGGCCTGGATTACTGCAGCAATGCGGCGTGGCATGGAGTCGATCAGTCTGTGGCACTGCTGAGGTGTTATGAGAGCCCATGTTGCTCTGATAGTGGCCTTCAGCTGTTCTGAATTGTTGGGTTTGGCGTATTGCATCTTCCTCTTCACAATACCCCATAGATTTTCAATGGGGTTAAGGTCAGGCGAGTTTGCTGGCCAATCAAGAACAGGGATACCATGGTCCTTAAACCAGGTACTGGTAGCTGTTACAGGTCCTGTTAGAAAATGAAATCTGCATCTCCATAAAGTTCGTCAGCAGCAGGAAGCATGAAGTGCTCTAAAACTTCCTGGTAGACGGCTGCGTTGACCTTGGACCTCAGAAAACACAATGGACCAACACCAGCAGATGACATGGCACCCCAAACCATCACTGACTGTGGAAACTTTACACTGGACCTCACGCAACGTGGATTCTGTGCCTCTCCTCTCTTCCTCCAGACTCTGGGACCTTGATTTCCAAAGGAAATGCAAAATTTAGTTTCATCAGAGAACATAACTTTGGACCACTCAGCAGCAGTCCAGTCCTTTTTGTCTTTAGCCCAGGCGTGATGCTTCTGACGCTGTCTCTTGTTCAAGAGTGGCTTGACACAAGGAATGCAACAGCTGAAACCCATGTCTTGCATATGTCTGTGCGTGGTGGTTCTTGAAGCACTGACTCCAGCTGCAGTCCACTCTTTGTGAATCTCCCCCACATTTTTGAATGGGTTTTCTTTCACAATCCTCTACAGGGTGCGGTTATCCCTATTGCTTGTACACTTTTTTCTACCACATCTTGTCCTTCCCTTCGCCTCTCTATTAATGTGCTTGGACACAGAGCTCTGTGAACAGCCAGCCTCTTTAGCAATGACCTTTTGTGTCTTGCCCTCCTTGTGCAAGGTGTCAATGGTCGTCTTTTGGACAACTGTCAAGTCAGCAGTCTTCCCTATAATTGTGTAGCCTACAGAACTAGACTGAGAGACCATTTAAAGGCTTTTGCAGGTGTTTTGAGTTAATTAGCTGATTAGAGTGTGGCACCAGGTGTCTTCAATATTGAACCTTTTCACAATATTCTAATTTTCCGAGATACTGAATTTGGGACTTTCATTAGTTGTCAGTTATAATCATCAACATTAAAAGAAATAAACATTTGAAATACATCAGTCTGTGTGTAATGAATGAATCTAATATATAAGTTTCACTTTTTGAATGGAATTACTGAAATAAATCAACTTTGTCATGATATTGTAATTTTATGACCAGCACCTGTATATATATATATATATATATATATATATATATATATATATATATATATATATATATACACTGTATAATTGTGGACCACCAGGGCACGTATAGCCACCCTAACTCAACACAGACAGGCAGACACAAGTTCCAGTCCAGCACACACATTTTATTTACAGCTGGTTAGCACTTTTCTCTGCTCCCCACAGCACAGTACATAAACCATAGCACACTTCTTCTCGATTCTTTCTCTTCCTCTCTTTGTTCTTCCCTTCCTTTCCTCCAGGCAAGCTTCATCCACCTCCTCCCGACTCTGGCTCCCTGAATGGAGTGAGGCAACTCCTTTTATGATAGCCCTGAGAGTGTTCCAAGTGGCTCATTAATCACTTCCAGGTGTGGTGAGAGCCCAATGTACAGCTCTGCAGTGCCCCCAGGCGGCTGACATGGAACCCAACATGACTGTGCCTAACTCCAACTCCCAGCATATCCTGGAATCCATGGTGCCACAGGAGAGCTGCCATCTAGTGTCCTGAGGAAGGTATTGCCCTGCCAATGCTCTATCTCCCGGTACTTAAATGCCATTGGAGTCCTGGCCAGGGAATTGCCATGGCCACCCATCAAAATATATAAACAGGGTGAGTCAAAATTATGTTAACTTTTTTTTTTTTAATTTTATTGATTTTATTGTAATCATTCCATACAAATAGATCAATTTTTACAAGAAAAAGAGAAAGAGAGCATGGCCAACGGAATAAAACTTAAAAATAGTAAAAATAAATAAATTGATTAGTTTAATAGGCGGATACAGATAAATGGAGAAGAAAAAGAAATGGGGAGAGACTCTACTTCCTCAGTGCTTTAAGAGCTTATTCTAAAATATTATTGATTAGATATTGAATATAGGTATATAGGTATTAGATATAGGTATTGAAAAGTTCTGCACAGATCCTCTAAGTGAGAATTAGATTTTTTCCAATTTCAAATAATATAAAACATCAGTTACCCACTGACTTAAAAGAGGAGAGTTAGGATTCTTCCAGTTTAGCAAAATAAGTCTGCGTGCCAATAGTGTAGTGAAGGCAATCACAGTTTGTTTGTCCTTCTCCACTTTAAGCCCATCTGGAAGAACACCAAACACAGCTGTTAGTGGATTAGGAGGGATTGTGACACCAAGGCTGTCTGAAAGGCACTTAAAAATGTTTGTCCAGAGTGATGTTAATTTAGTGCAGGCCCAAAATATGTGACTCTGTGAGGCTGGGGCTTGATTGCAGCATTCACAGGTTGGATCTTGCCCTGGAAACATTTTGGACAATTTCAAGCGAGACAGATGTGCTCGATATATAATTTTGAGTTGAATAATTGTATGTTTTGCGCATATGGAGCTCGAATGAATTCTCTGCATTGCTGCCTTCCACTCTTTTTCTGATATATTGAGTGAGAGATCCTTTTCCCATTGTCCTCTTGGATCTTTGAAAGGGAGGGACTGTAAAATATTTTTATATATTGCAGAAATGCTGTCTGAGTCCTCGAGTCTGAGCAATATTTTTTCTAGCATAGAGGAAGGTGGGAGATGAGGAAAATCGGGCATGTTCTGTGGACAAAGTTTCTAATTTGAAGATAGTGAAAGAAATGTGTTGCTGGAAAATTAGATTTGGAATGTAATTGTTCATAGGATGAAAAGATGTTGTCTATATAAAGATCTCTAAGCAATTTAATCCCAAACGTTTTCCAGATATTAAAAACTGCATATGTTTGCGAGGGTTGAAAAAGGTGGTTTTCATGCAGAGGTGCCACAGATAAAAGATTCTCCATCTTAAAATGCTTTCTACATTAGTTCCATATTCTGGTTGAGTGAAGCACAATTGGGTTATTAGTATATTGGAGATAACTTGCACTTATTGGGGCACAAAGCAGGGAATATAGAGAAGTACTGCAGGATTTTATTTCTTTTGTGGACCAAGCCTGTATATGTTCATCTATTTGTGCTCACATTTTTATAGCTTGTATGTTTGCTGCCCAGTAATAAAACTGAAAGTTAGGTAGAGCCATGCCACCTTCTGTCTTAGGTCTTTGTAGGGTCGCTCTTTGGATACGTGGATGTTTTAGGTTCCAAATAAGTGAGGTTATGGTTGAATCTAATTGCTTAAAGAATGATTTATTGATGTATATTGGAATGTTTTGAAATAAAAAGAGAAGCTTAGGAAGGATATTCATCTTAACAACGTTAATTCTTCCAGCTAGAGTGAGATGGATTGTTGACCATCTATGCAAATCTTGCTTAACGTTTTCCATACAGATGGCGAAATTTTGTTGATAAAGAGCTTTATGTTTACTTGTGATATTTACCCCCAGGTATTTCAACTGATCTTCAATAATAAAAGGGAAGGTGTCCAATCTAGTGTTGTATGCTTGAGAATTCACTGGAAAGAGCACATTTTTATTCAAATTAATTCTGAGACAAGAGATCTTTTGAAATTCTGTTAGTGCTGTTAAGACTGCAGGCACAGTATTTTGTGGGTCTGATATATACAAAACCATATCATCTGCATATAGAGAAATTTTCTGTTCCAGTCGTTCTCTGATAATCCCCTTTATCTGATAAGCATTTCGACAGTGAACTGCCAGTGGTTCAATGGCGATTGCAAATAGCAGTGGTGACAAGGGGCATCCTTGTCTGGTACGATGTTCTAGTTTAAAGTAGTTTGAGCAAATGTTGTTAATACAAACTGAAGCTTCTGGATTGGTATACAGTAGTTTGATCCATGCACAAATATTCGAGCCAAACCCAAATTCCTCTAATGTTAACTTTTGAATGGCGGAAACAATTTACTCACAAAACATGCTTCATGTGTGCAAGAAGATTTACAGTAATGTCTCAACCTGTTCGCCATCATGTTCAACACACAAAAACCAACGAGCAACAGTACCATTTAAAGCCCAGACTCACATTTTGCGGGGAATAGATATCACAGTCCATATTCTGTCCTTCAGGTCATTGATATCACAAACTTTTCGGCTATACACTCGCTCCTTCACCATACCCCATAACTAGAAAACACAGGGTGTCAAATCAGGGGAGTGCAGAAGCCATAGCAATGGTCCACCACAACCTATTCAATGACCTGGAAAGGTGTGGTTGAGATAAAAATAATCCTTTAGTGTTAACATAATTTTGACTCATCCTGTATATATATCATCAAGGGTGCTGTAGCCTAGCCCAGACAGCATAGGGTGCAAGGCAGGAACAAACCCTGAACAGGGTGACCACACAAACACACACCAATACACCAATTTGGTGTCACCAATTAACCTAACCCACATAGACACGAGAACCCTAATGTCCTTACTGCGAGGCAGCAGCACTACCACTCTGCCACTGTGCCAGGGATTATTAGTGTCTCACAAAATTGTTTAAGAAGGGATTGGAAATACTATCAAATTTCAGGTTATAAAAAATACAATAGTTCTTCAGTCTAAAGAAAATAATATAATTTATGAGCTTGAAGTAAACTAAAGGTTAACATTATGACCTTTCATTCAGTACATTAAACTAGTGATGACTACACATAAAGTTTACCTTGTTAAAAATAATAATAATTTGGTAAACACAAATCCTCTTAATATATTTATCAGTAACTAGCAAAATACCCGCGCTTCGCAGCGGAGAAGTAGTGTGTTAAAGAGGTTATGAAAAAAAAAGGAAACATTTTAAAAATAACGTAACATGATTGTCAATGTAATTGTGTTGTCATTGTTATAACTGTTGCTGTCTTTTATATATATATATATATATATATATATATATATATATATTATATATATAATATACACACACACAAACATTTATATACATATACATATATATACATATCTACATATACACATCTACATATATATACACACATACATAAACACACACATAAGACTTACTGAGTGAAACGGGGTTTCATTGACAATCATGTTATGTTATTTTTAAAATGTTTCCTTTTTTTCATAACTTCTTTAACACACTACTTCTCCGCTGCGAAGCGCGGGTATTTTGCTAGTATATATATATATATATATATATATATATATATATATATATATATATACACATATATATATACATATACACACATACATGCAGTTTTAATAACACAGAAATCAATATAAACATTAACATCATTATCATATGAGAATATGAAGTAATATATAAGAAGCACATTTCATATAAATATAAATTATTAAACAGTAAAATCTTCTTCTGTAATTTGCTACTGTGGCAATTTGTGTGTCTGTCCAGGATTTTAAATGACCTGTAGCTCGCAAACCGTTTCACCTATACACTTGAAATGTGGTACACATATAGTACGTCACGTCTACTATCCGCTTTATGGGTGATGATTGTTTTAGTCTTTTTATCTTTATTTTATTTTATTGTAGAATCAACTCCTATCTGCGCACAGCAGGGCAGCCGTGGGCGGATGCGTATGTTGTATTCACTCCATGTTATCGTGCATTGCGCTGTCAGTGGTATTTTGATAAAAGAATTTGAACAACATATAAGAAGCGTATAAATTATTAAACAGTAAAACATTAACATTTAAGAAGTAAAGTTACATTAAGTACTACTGCAGTGCCTTCGGGTATACCTCATTTTTTGTTTGCCCATTACATGCTTAAATGCATACATTTTTTGGTGCACCTACCCGAGAACACGCGACATATAACCGAGCGTGGGAGAAGCATGGATTTTAAACACGCGTTGAGTTGATCTGCTGGTCTCCCTCGTGGAATAACTGGTAATGTTTGACTAAAATCTACAGCGAGTAAAACGACATTACCTCCTTTTTTTTTTTTTTACGATCTCTGAGATCTTGCTTTTTTCGGTTCAAGGCTTCATAAGCTCTTTTATGTTGTATGGTGTACTTATCCCAAACCATCATCTTTGAATGTTGCAAGACTTTCGCCTTGTATGTAGATCGGGGTAATTACATTCATTGCATTCCTAGTCTGAATCACAATCTGATTGTATGGGTGGTTACCTGGCACTGTAGGGTTGCCACCCGTCCTTTAAAATACGGAATCGTGCCGTGTTTGAGAATGAAATTGCGCGTCCCGTTTTGAATCAATACTGGACGGGATTTATCCCGTATTTTTTTTTTAAAGCAGCGTCTCATGCAAATCATCCCACACGCATTTTATGAAGATGCCTCCTTTCCTACTTTTGATTGGGTAATACTTGATGTCATCGTTAGTTTGATTGGTGTTTTTAAGTGTCCAGTGAGGAGGGCGTGTCTTTTAAGTACAGTCTGCAAAGTGTTGGCACTGAGATGTGGCGTCAGCGCCATACTTGAAGCCCCTAACGTTGCGGTCAGTAAGTCGGCTAACATCCGCCATGTGCCGTCTTTCAGTTGCGAGAAGCAGATCATAGAATGGTTGAAACTGTTGCCCCTAACGTTGCGCCACGGCGTGTGGTTCGTTTATACCTCGTGTGTTCTCATTAAACTTTTATCTCGCGAATATGTTATTGCAATCCGCAGCGGGAGCGTTTCTATAAACTTTATTTAAACTTACGTTTTACACCGTGCTTTCTTTCCCTTATGAACATGCTTGTATGCTTAACTCGCTCCGTTCTCAATTGTTTAATTAATTTTTTGCTCTTAGCTGTTCGCGGCTCTTCCTCCATTTCCCCCTACTTCGTTCTTTTATCTCGCAAATATGTTATTGCAATCCTTAACGGGAGCGTTTCAATAAACTGATTGAAAATAGTTTTGCATTTACCTTTTTAGTAAAAGGCGAGCTTTTAAGCCTGAGAAATCAGCCCGTAAATGCACATGTGTTAATATGTATGGTTACACAGTATTAAAAGACAGTGAACAACGTCAGTTACCTTTGTTCCCGCGTTTGATAAAAGGTGAGCTTTTAAGCCTGAGAAATCACCCCGTAAATGCACACGTTTAATTGCACATGTGTTAATATGTATGCTTACACAGTATTAAAAGACAGTCAAAAATTAACGTCATTTACCTTCGTTCCCGCGTGTGACTCGTGCTGTAAATCTCTTCCTTGTTTTTAGTTCACGTGATTACGTAGGAGGCGTGATGACGCGATACGTGACTCCGCCTCCTCCATTACAGTGTATGGACCAAAAATATGTTCCAGTTATGACCATTATGCTTTGAATTTCGAAATGAAACCTGCCTAACTTTTGTAAGTAAGCTGTAAGGAATGAGCCTGCCAAATTTCAGCCTTCCACCTACACGGGAAGTTGGAGAATTAGTGATGAGTGAGTCAGTGAGTCAGTCAGTCAGTCAGTGAGGGCTTTGCCTTTTATTATTATAGATTGAATTTTTTATGATTTTCATTTGAAAGACAACAAATTCTGCCCAGCCTTTATCTTTGTGAAGCTTTCGTATTTTCCGCATTGTCTACTGTGGCTTTTCCTTCCACATTATGAATGAGTATGGTTGTGTGAGTATTTCCTGCAATTTGCTGACTTCTTCTCCAGGTCTAATTACTGCTTTGCATCCAGCGCTGCTGGGAGAGGCTCTGACTTCATGTGACCCTAAAATGGAATAAGTATAAAAAGGAAATGAATGAATGGACAATTTTTAAGTGTTGCTTTATGCTTTGTATAATAAAAACCTTCCAGTTTCAAAGATGAACATACAAACTACAGTGCATTATTTTTACCATTTGTGATTCTATCTAATTTCCCTATACATAAAAATCCAATGAGCACAAAAGAAAACCATATAATGCTGCCACTGTCCTAAGAAGGATCATGATACACTGGATATGAGCTTATTTCTCTTCAGGCTATAATCACCACACTGCTAATTCAATTTACTGCAATTCTTATAAACTTGGCACACTAAATAAAAAAAAATTCTTTAAAAAAGGGAAAAAAACACATTTAATCATCATTATTATATAAATGCACCATAAAACTATTTTCTTTCATTTATACCATATTTAAATGTCATAAGGTCAACATGGTGGCACAACTTTATGGACTGGGTTTGAATTCTGCACTTGTTAATAAAAGTATGGAGTCTTTCTGTGTCTACAGTTTTCATCTGACATCAAAAAGATGTGTGTGTTAGAATAATTACTGTGCCATGTGATGGAATGACTCCTGTCATACCTTATGTTAAATGATTCTAGAATATACTCTGGCCTCCTGTGGCCCTAAATAGGATAAGCAGGTATAGAAAAAAGATAAATGAATATAACATACAAAGAGGAGAGGTTGTTGTAACTCTACATCTCTCCACAGGTAAACCAGCTCCTACTGTATGCTGTGATGGCTGTAATGGATACAAGCCATGTTATTTGTATTTGCAGAAAAATATACAGTTTTTGAGCTATGCAATATGTTAATCAAACAATTATTCTAATATATAGTGAGCACTTTCCAATCAAAATTTGGAAGTGCAAGAACTGATTAAGCAGTGGTAACACAGAAAATGACATGTTATGACTTTCAGGGAGCATAGCAGCAACCCAGACTCTCGACACAACTGACACAATAACAGTCGCAGGTTCAAATGCAATCATTTTTATTCTTTCCAGTACCTTTCCAGGCCCTTCTAGAATTATCCTGCACAGCACACTACAACAATAAAAATCTTCCTCCTTTGCTGTCCTACTCCTCTTTCTACAAGCAAGTGTTGTCCTCTGACTCCTGAGTCCAGCTCTCTGAGCTGAGATGAGACAGAGCAACTTCTTTTATCTAGGACCTAGGAGTACTTCCAGTGTTAGAGCATGGTTTGCTGGAAGAGATTCTGGGTCATGTGTATGTCCAACAAGGTAAAGTTCATAGATCTGTTCAGCACCCCCTGGCAGCACCCACAGAACACAACAGGGCTACAGATCAGGTGCCATATAACAGGGATGTTGCCATCGCATTTGTCAGAGGGGCAAATAGTTCATTTATTTTATCTCTTACTGTCCTTCTAGCATAATGGCCTCCTGGCAGGGCAAGGTCCTCATCTGACCCATTGGGAGATGTCAGCATCTCCTCTGCATTGTTGGCACCTTCTGCACATCTGTGACGATGCAGGTTCGGCTCCACGCTCCCATCGGCTGTTAGGGAGCCCTTGAACCCAACACCGTCGATAATGTCACCGATGAGCTAGACAGTGAGGCAATAACAATGAGCAAGGGGATGGTAGAAGTGCAAAAGTGCTTTTATTAAAAGACAATCAAAAACAGTGTTCAAAGTTAAGTGCTGTGCAGTTCATTCAATAAATAAATAATCCATAAAACAGTTGTGAAGTGGAGATTAAAACCAATAGAAAAAACTCTTCTAAAAACCATGAGGTAAAATAGCACAGGAAGCAATATGTTAAAATCAAAAAGCCCGATGTCTTCCGTTTAACCTGGCGGCTCCCCTGTTACACCCATCTGGGCTGTTCTACCGGAGAGTCGCCCTACATGCAGCTGACCTCCTCTCTGCCTGCTTCAGCTGTTCGGATCGCCTCACCGACCCCTGGCTCCGGTAGGCTCTTCCAGACAGCAACTTGGGTTCCTCAGCGACCGGGGAGCCCACGCTGGGGAATACACACCCCAAGTCTTAACTCCCGCTGCCATTCGCGGCCTTATGCGGAGAGTCATCCATCTTCCGGTCACTCCCGCCCTTCAAAATCAATGCTGCGGGAGCGACCACTACTGCTACTCCTCGGGTGTCAGCCTAACACCCAAGCTACCTGTACAGCTGCTGCACAAGTCTGCACTCACTTGCTCGCACCGACTTTCTCTCTCCACTGCTTCCTGCCTCCTCCTGCAACCTCCATTTCTTTCCTTTTCTCTTCTACTTCTTTTTTTTTTCTTTTAACCTGCTCGCGCTTCTCTATATATGCAGAGAGGACATGGCAGCTGCAGCCCATTAGCCATAGGAACGATCACGGATGTGGGCAGTCTCTCACCTGTGCACTTAGGTGAGAAACGCCCACACCGCAGATCGCCTTGCGGCTTGCTACAGTTACTACGCCCCCTCACTAAACCGCGAGCGCGGCGATTATTTATTTAAAACAAAACGGCCTTTGCTGGAAGAGCTGTGGACCCATAACACCACAACATCTCTTGGTTAAGGCAGAGAACGTCCTGCCTTTGTTTCTGTCCCAGTACAAGTCTGGCTTCCCGGCTGGGTAATGAACCTTGAAGCCTATGCTTGCCATCCTTTACAATTTTCACAGATAATGAAGAAAATAATTGAATTTATCTGACAAGATGCAATTATTTGTTGCTTGTTACTTACAAAAGAAGTGGCCTTTTATGTTGATGTTTGTGTCCTTTCTGGGGCTTTCCACCTCAGGGAATTCACTTTTGTTGTTAAGGGTCTTTTAAAAGATTGAATTTATTCACATAATGACACAACACCATTTTGTTGTGGTTATGAGCACCAGCCATTTTAGCATTATAGTGTGCCCATTACTATAAAAAATCCATCCCATGATCCTCTGGCAATACATGACTCCTGATGTCATCAGTGTGATGGTACAGTATTTGGAACCAGTGGAAGGATTCTGTTTTATCTTCTTTATTAAAATTTGTAATGATGTTACCTTTTGCCTTTTTGATCTCTTATAAAAAAGTTCACACAACAATGATCAATCATTGCAGCTTTTAGTTGTACATATCTGCAAAAGAAATTGAATGCTGAAAAGCAGTGGGAAAGATTTTAGTGTAATAACTGTTAATCTTGAGAGATAGAAATCTTTGCTATAGATTGGGTGGTATACTACAGGGGCATTATAACACACAATCTATATCAAAGAGTGTCAAGGTGGAAGACATATTAAATGATGCATCTAGTACAGTAGTCAGATAATAAAGGATAAATATTTATTTTTCAATCATTTTTTTACATAATCATGCTATGTATCAATTTTCCATGAGAAATTGTATTTCTTAATAAGGCATTTTTATAATTTTTTTTAAAACACAATGTCTGTTCTTGTAGCTGTTTTCTGTTACTACTAGAAAAGCACTTTGAGCAAACCTTATTTTGAAAGTGTGGTAGAAAGTGCTTTATAAATAAGTATTGCTGTGGACAGCATGGTTTCCTGAAGTAGATGATGGAACAGCTAATGTACTGCTAAATTCCTTCCTCGATGTTTTTTTTTTTGGCACAGTTGAATTCTTATGTATGGTGTGGCAGCCGGCTGGGGGTGGTACCCAGCTGGGACGCCCAGGAAGACCAGAGGAGGGCCTGCGCCTCCTCCAGACCACGAGGGGTGTCCGCCCTGGTTGTGTTGGGGGCCACGGGTACAGGGCTGTGAAGCCCAACCCTGTAGGGGCCCGTGGTCACCGCCAGGGGGGCGCCCCAATGCCTGGAAAGCCCTGGACCTCCGCACTTCCGCCACACCAGGAAGTGCTGGGGGGAAGAGGAGCAAGGACACCCAGAGTGCTTCCGGGGATGCAGCTGGCACTTCCACCACACTGGGGCGTGTCAGTGGGAGATTGCCGGAACACACCTGGAGCACATCCGGGTGCTCATAAAAGGGGCCGCCTCCCTTCACAGGATGGCTGGAATCGGGTGGAAGACGGAGAGACAGGAGGTGGCCTGAAGAAGAGAGGCATTGTGTGGTTTGGCCTGGACTTTGGGGGAGTTTGGGGTTGTGTGGCACTTGTGTAAATAGTTGTGGACTGTAAATAAATGTGTGTTGGGTGACAAAATGATGTCTGCCTGTCTGTGTCCGGGCTGTTCCCCACAATGGAAAGTGATTAATAACATCCTGCAGTTCTGGGAGATCAGTTATCTGGCTAGGAACATCCTAGCTGAAACCTTCACATTTCTAGATTTTGAGCTTCAGACTTGTGAGTCTTGGTAAGGAGGTTTAAAGTACTGTAGAGTTTGCAAAGAGAATGCCCAAAAATAACATATCAGAGGTTGATGACAGGCATACTTTTTATTTTTTCCTTATAGTAATATAGGTTAAAGAACTTCCAACCAAATATACATTTGATAAATTAACTGTTAGTCTTGAGCTTCTTCCTAAAGCCATTCACAATGAGTGAACACACCAGGGGTATAACAATGCTCATGACATAGGTTTATGGTTATGGCATGTACACAAGGTTTCAATCTAAGGGAGGTCTAAAAAAGGATGGTATGCTAAAATAATTCTTCAATGTTAAATTAAACAAGAAAAAAGTCAAACTACAGGTGTGGACAGATTTGTGGCAGATACAATTTCATATAATTTGATCAATAAAAGGAATTGTAGGTCCACAAGCTGAAATGTTGGGGCACCAACTCAATCGAGACAAAGTAATAAACAAAAGGTGTGCATGATAACGCCAAAACAAACAGAAGTCAGGGACCTTAACTCAGGAAGCTTTCTTGGCTAACAAAGTCTGTTACAGTCACTTTGGGAAAGAGTTTCATCCTTCATCTCACAAAAAGTGACACCTCCTACTGGGAACTGCAGGATATGTAGCAGAGGAATCAGAAGGGTTGGAGTCAACTGCCCTCACTGTGCGTCATCTTGGCACTGTGGAGAGAATAAAAGAGGATAAGGTTACTTCATGCTTGGTTTGTGCTCTGACATGAACTATCAACTGTGGGACCTTTATATAGACAAGTGTGTGCCTTTCCAAATCATGTCCAATCAACTGAATTTACCACAGGTGGACTCCAATGAAGCTGCAGAAACATCTCAAGGATGATCAGGGGAAACAGGATGCACCTGAGATCAATTTTGAGCTTCATGGCAAAGGCTGTGAATACTTATGTACATGTGCTTTCTCAGTTTGTTTATTTTTAATAAATTTGCAAAAACCTCAAGTAAATTTTTTTCACGTTGTCATTATGGGGTGTTGTGTGTAGAATTCTGAGGAAAAAAATTAATTTAATCCATTTTGGAATAAGGCTGTAACATAACAAAATGTGGAAAAAGTGATGCGCTGTGAATACTTTCCGGATGCACTGTACCTCAGAAGACCTCGGAAGAAGATCCACTGACATGCACGTGTGACAGTAAATAAATATTAAATGTAGGAGGTAAAAGTATCTGTGTACACAACGGGAGCAGTCATAGTGGACTTATCACTATCTACTTTCAGTCATGGAAGAGACAAGATCACGAAGAATAGCAGGATGATTGGTTATATCTTTCAATGTGTGGAGTACAAATCAAGGAGCCTATACTTAAGGTGTAGAATGCACTAGTGAGGCCTCACCTGGGGCCTCATGTATAAATAGTGCATACATACAAAAATGTTGCATATCCTCATTTCTATGCTCACATCGAGCTGTATAAAAACTAAACTTGGCGTAATGCTGCACACATTATCATGGCAACCTCAGACCATGCATATGCAGGTTTCTGCTCAGTTTTGCAAATGGACAGCACCCAATGTCAAAGCAGTGCTGCGGTTTCTGTGTGGTGTCCCTTTCTTTTTTATATTAGCATCCATGACATGGGATTTATCAAATACACTGAAATTAATTGTAAATCGTTTACAAATTTAAAGCACTTGATTATAATCAATCTGTAATAATATAATGGTGCATGGAATGGCTAAACTATTCTGAATACCAAGGCTGCTTTAGCATTATTAGAAGTCATTGTAAATGGAAGAATGAGAAGAGAGCACAAATTTAGAGATCGTACTGATTTCCTGTCCCACGTATGGGATGGTATTATCTGCTTTTCATCCAGATATATAAGATTTCCTTACACTTTGGTTGAACGGGTAAACATCAAAGTGCAATTCGCAGCAATGTCCGATTTTTCAAATGTAATCAGAGCGATCAACTGCATGCACATTGCTATAAAGGCGCCTTCAGAAGATTAATTTGCTTATGTAAATAGAATTTCCACTCTATCGAAAATTATCTGTGATGAGAAAATGTGGCTCATTAATGTTACGACAAGATATAGAAGTATTTCGCCAATAATTGCAGCAAACAGTATGAGCTCTGGAATTCAGTCACCTCCTCCAGTGGTGTTGACACTCAGGCAGTGGGCTGCGACTTGCCTTTTCAAATCAGCTTTGATATATTGAACTTTAGAGTGCCTCTTCCACACTGTGCCACTCCATCAATATCCTTTGGTTGCTTATACCACTTAAGTCACCAAATAGTAAGTTTTTCTTTGCCTCCAATTCACTGAACAGGACCCCCCATTTTGCATTCGTTGAAATTATTTTTTACATGTGCTTTTTCCATTTGTATATTGATTTGCATATTTAAATAGGCAAAATTCTGAGATGAATTGGGGAGAGGCTTTAGGCTCGTGCATGTGTGTTAAGATTCACATTGATTGGGATTTATAAAGGGAAAGTGCGTAGGACTTTGCTTACGCACAGTTAATGCATCTAAATTTTTGTGTGCATGCGTACTTTTCTAGCATTGTCCATATACTATGTTTTAGTGTGGATTCATTGTATGCAAGGCATTATACATGAGGCACCTGGAGTGCTGTGTAACTTTGGGCTCAAGATTACAAAAAAGACAGAGCAGTGTCAGAAAAAGTCCAGTGGAGAATGACTGGGGCTGAGAAGTTATGACAAAAGATTTTATGTAAACAGAGATTAAGACAGAAATTTTTAAAACTATGAACGGGAGTATTACAGAGGATGCCCTTATTTACTTTAAAATAAATTCTTCAACAAGAACATGGGGACAGGGGTGGAAACTTGTTAAGGGTAAATTTCTCACAAATCTTCACACAGAGAACCATAGACACGTGGAATAAATTACCAAGTAGTGTGGTAGAGAGTAGGATTTTAGGGACCTTCACATCACGACTTGATGTTATTTTGGATAAGCTAAATGAACAGGGGGGTATTTTCCGTACATCGCTTAAATCATCCGAGATCAGTTGCCTCATCTTGGATGAGTTAATGCTGGTGAAACTCATCCAGGATAAGTCGGTTTTTCAAACGCAGCCGTGTAGTAGATTAGTCAAGCTGGATCTAGTCATCCGAGATGAATGCTCGCGCCCGCGCTGATTGAAAAGCCCATATATATTGAGTCTAGAAAACATGATCAGCAAGTCTTTGATAGGCTGTAACAAAATGACAAAGGAACGGGCGCATTTTTTTTTTCCACACAAGCGGAGCAAGACCTTTTATTCGAAGGACATGAAGAATTTCAAGATTTAATATGCACAAGGGGTAAAACTGCAAAAGCAGCCCAAACCAGAACAGATGGTTGGCAAAAAGTGGCCAACAAATTAAACGTGTGTGCATTGTACTTACTGAAAGCAGCATTTCATTTCCTATGTGTCAGATTAATTATTATTTAATATGTCATAATTCCAGATCAAACGTGAGAACATGAGAACAGGTTAAAGTGAAGTACAAGAATATACTTCAAACTGGTAAATATTGGTATATAACTATTTAAAGAATTGTTGACATAAAGAATCATATATAATATAAAAAACATGAATTCTAAAGCTAATAAGAAGGCAGACAAGCAAAAAACTGGTGGAGTCCATGAGGTCCATGTGGTCCAGAGCTAACCCCTGCAGAAGAGTTGGCTCTCTAGCAAAATGCCCATCGCCCAGTTTCTGAGTGCATTCCAGGGGGAAGCTCCTCCTCAGAACCAGTGGCAGGATGCAGTGGTCACTTCATTTCAGGTAAAGGATGGTCATTGCATATATTTGTCCTCGATGTGTGCCATAGGTATGTTCCATATAGCCCTCTTTTTGTGTTGGGTCAGTTGCAGGGAATGTCATATCTCTAGAACCAGTGTCTGACCAACGAGATATTGACAAAGGTCAAATATTTGATGAAAACACTGTGTCTGATTATTCATAAGGCGGAGAGGTACATTTTCCAAATCAAACTCCACTCTGATCAGTCCCATGTGCCCCAATCACATTTGGAAATCCTGGGTAATGAGAATGTTAGGCTGATTGTGAGATTCTTTATGGAAATGTGGGTGTATTTTCCTGTGTATTACCTACCTGCAATGGCATGAAACACCTCTTTTATTGTCTGCACATGCAGGTGTCCAGGAAACACAATGAAAACCCAAAGGAAATATTTCAGAGCCAGACAGACTTTATGAATTGCCTGGCAAACTGCACTTTTAGATAGATTTTCCGCATTGCCTACAGTATATAAAAAAAGTGCCGCTTGCAAAAAAACTCAAAGCAATGCATACTGTCTGTGTGGTTGTGAGAGCCCGACTTCGCCGAGTTTGACTTTGAATATAAGGTCCTAATAAATTTTTGAGGTACAATATTCCCCCTCGGCTAAAGCGGTATCTTTCAAAAAGAATTTCCTCCGGGAGCAATAAAGGTTCTTGCCGATCGCGCAAAACCCTCTCTATATGAAATTCTCTGCGTATAATTTGCGCACCAATATCAATTGGTCGCTCATTCATGAACGGCGAAGCCATGACTGGATGACTTCCACGCACCGTCACTGATTACGTGTGTAAACTAATCCTTGTTTACGTAGAACAAACCTGCTCCGAGCAGGTTTGAGGATTAGGATGTGTTGCTATGACAACACTTCTAGCAAGAGTTTCGAAAAACCAATAGATCCAGGATCAGACCAAATCGTCAACAATTACATCCAGCTAAATGACTAATCCACGTATGAAAAATACCCCCCAGGGCTGCAAACTCCAGCTGTACATCTTGCAAACAATAAACAAAACTGTAAAAATTGTAATGCACTCCTCATCGGGATCCCCAGCAAGAGCCTTCAAAAGCTCCAACAAATTCAAAATAGTACTGTAAGAATCTTGATGAGGGTGTGGAAATATGAACACATTTCACCAATCCTTCGGTCACTTCATTGGCTCCCTATTCACCTCCATATTGAATACAAACTCTGTTTGTGTACTCACCAGTGTATCCATGGAATTGTTCCACAATATCTTAAGGAACTCCTTATACTACAATCCACTGCAAGAAACCTCCGTTTTGCAAATACCTACCGCCTTCGCCGCCCCTGTGACCAAACTTCATACAATGGGTGACCGAGCCTTTGCAGCTGCTACTCCACGGCTCTGGAATGCCCTACCAGAGAGCCTGAGAGCACAGCAGGTTGTGGGCTGTTTAAAAAAACAGCTAAAGACTTTTCTATTTAGGAAAGCTTATTAACAAGAATGCTACTAATTATTGTTGTTTTATCTGTGTTTTTATCTTTCGTTTAAACTTTTTTTTATGTAGAACTTTGACATTTACTACTAATGTAAAGTGCCTTATAAATAAAATTATTATTATTATTATTATTATTATTAACAAAACTACATATTCACAGGTTTGCACCAAACAATTATCATGATCAGTGTATGCCAAATAGAGTTTTTGGGTCATTGATCACAGACAGATTAGAGGATAAAGATTTTATAAATATCAATTTTATAGTGAAAAGTTGATTTTTTTGTTAATGTAACACCAAGTGAAACTCTATAATTTGATGTATAGGTTGTGTCCATTGGTTACATGGTGAGGTGGCATCCATGAGTTAGTGTAATAGTATCACGGTCTAGTTATTTGTGTTATATTCTACCTGATAACACATCACACCTGGGTCCGCCACCATAAAGCACAGGACAGATTCTGCTTTTAGTGTAGTTTGTCATCCTTGGTGTTACACCTGAGTGTGACTTGGTCCTGGAATTCTTTGTTACTACAGTTAAGACTGAGTCAGGCTCCTGGTGACATGTAATGATGTGCTTTACTGTTTTAAGTGTGAATAACTCTTGGAACAGCATTCTGCTGCAATCTAGTGGGTAAAATAACATCATACATCAAAATAAATCATGAATACTTCTATGCATTTTGCCCCTCTGTTAACTCATGAATATTCATGAGTGGGGTGGAGCTTTCAACCAAAATGTAATTGCATGTAAACAACTCGTCGCTGCCAGAATGTGCTGACTATGAGCAGGTCTGCAGCTTTCACTTTAACCATACATTTGTTTGGGGCCTAATGACTTTGAGCTTTGAAGCTCAGCACGTTATGCCAGCCAAACCTGCACTGTAAAGCCTCACATGAGGCATATGGATTATGAACATCAGTTGCATGGTACCTACTTGTTAATATACTGCATTTGTGCCTATATTCAGGTCATCCATTGCTATCATTATGATATTTTAGCATAGGTGCATAACTGCCTGGTGCATTACATAACATTACATAATTTTATGTTGTATTTTTTTACATTACATTATGGTTTATTATGTCTGGTTCATGTGATAAAACAGTCTGTAAAGCAAAGCTGTCAAATGGAATGACCTGCCCTCCTAATGCACTATGTCTGTTATGCCCCAGGGATAATTCCTGCTCATCCGTTCAATTTATAATGAAATCATTTTAAATAAAAACAGTTTCAGCACATAATCTTCAAAATGCTATCAAAATAATTTGTGCCTTATAATGTGCCTGCTGTGGCCACCATTGTGTCTTTCTCATAAAAATCATGGGGAAAAAGTACAACACAATTGGCAAACTATTTCTACTTTAAAGTG
Source organism: Erpetoichthys calabaricus (assembly GCF_900747795.2). Taxonomy (NCBI): domain Eukaryota; kingdom Metazoa; phylum Chordata; class Cladistia; order Polypteriformes; family Polypteridae; genus Erpetoichthys; species Erpetoichthys calabaricus. The sequence goes on from NC_041397.2 coordinate 194,787,727, forward strand.
ATTAATCAGAATCTGGGAAGTATGAGGAGCACACCACTTTTACCCCCATACCACAAATTTGTACAAATTAGGTTTATTAGTGACTCGGGGTAGGCCTACTGTACGTGAATGTGACTGTTTGTGTCCAAGATTGATCAGTGTCTATGCTCAAAACTGACACAACTTGAAATAAGATTAAGAGTAGACTTCATGACACTTTCATAGCACAACTCACAAAATAAATTATACAACTGTTATAATAATAATAATAATCATATGAGACCATGATGGCACAATAATTACTGATGCTGCCTCTTGGTTCTAGTGTCCTGGGTTCGAAGCCCATTGCCAGTCTTTGTCTAGGTGGTACATTCTGCCATGTCTACATGGATTTTATTCCCTATACTTATGTTTTCCTGCACATTCCCAAAGTTGTGTAGATTCAGTTATTTGGTGCTTCCAAACTGGCCCTATGTAAGTATGAGTGGGACCAGGACTGGAGTGACACTCCATCCAAAGTTGTTTCCTGCCTGCTGTTCAGTGCTGCAAACTCCTTGTGTGACTTTGAATTGGATTAAGCAGGTTTGAAAGTGTTATATATGTTGAAATACAGTCATTTTGAATTTAATAAAGTACTGTAAATCAAATGATTATTTTTTAAATAGCAAAACAATTAACCAATCAATCTTATATTATTCTAAACTACAGGTTTAGGTTCAGGTAATGAAAGTTTATGGAAGTTAAAAGTAATATAATTCCATATCTATATTTTCATTCTACCCTTTGTAATTTTATAATGTATGTATTTGTCATAAAATATCGATGCATTCCCAGACCTTTTTTTACTTTTTTGCAAGTTTATATTTGTGAATCACTTTAAAGAGTTCACTTGGTACCTGTGCACTTATTTCCACCATATACTTGAGTATGATTAAACTGCAAACTATTAATGATAGTACAGTTTGAATTAACTAAAAGTTAATATTTGTGATCATGTTCATAACAAAGTTTAGATTTCATCACTTGCATTTGAAGCAGCCACTCTCTGTTAGGGTTACATGATGGTGCAGTGGTCAGCAATGGGTTCAAATCCCACACTGAGTGGAGTTTGCACATTCTCCTCCTGTATTTTTATGGGTTGTTCCCTGGGTATGCCAGTCTGCCCTTCCATATCCTCAAATTCAGAGTTTTATGGACAAATGTAAGAGAAAACAACTCTTTAAGGGTTGTTTAGTGCCTTGCATCCAATGCTTCTATAATACATTTCAGCTCTCCTTAATCCTTAATCAGGTTCAAGAATGTTATCTTACATTTCTGTTATCATGTCTTTGTGGATGGGCACTGCTTTTTTTCCCAAAACTTCTAGCCTACGTACAGGAACTTTGAAACAGGACATGTCAAGTAAAGAGTTACAAAAAGGTAAAGATCACAATTTCAATGTAACAGATATTTGGAAAATCTGAGCAAGGGGGTTTCCCAAAACTTAATAATTTCCCTACTCTCAAGCCCCACATAAACTACACTTAGGTAAATATTATGTTAAATAACCATCACTACTTAGTATTACAGACAAAGTGTATTACAATAATGAGTGCTGAATCACTGCAGCCAGGGAATTATATAAAATGCCAACTTCTTCTTTATAAGTAAGCAAAATGCTGTAATACACTCGTCTAGTTTCATTAATGGCAGATGCATACTAAGTGTTCCCCTGATGAAATGTAAACTGTCTTTGTAGGTATGTGTTGCTTGGAAGAGCCCAGGAGACATCATTAAAGCAAAGAAAAAGACAGCACAAGAAAAACAGTTGGGTTTCACTGTCTGCAGTGATGCAAAGTGGTACTAACCAGGGTTCAAATTCAAGTGTTTAGTTGTCCGTTTATAGATAGATAGATAGATAGATAGATAGATAGATAGATAGATAGATAGATAGATAGATAGATAGATAGATAGATAGATAGATAGATAGATAGATAGATAGATACTTTATTAATCCCAATGGGAAATTCACATATACTCAACAGTCTAAACCAGATGGTATTTTAGACAGCACAAACAAAATGTATTCTTATAAAATATACATCTCCAAAAGCGTCTTTTTTGAGATACTGTATGTAACCAAACCGTCCAAGGAGACATATGTTTTAATATGTTCCATCAATTTTTTAAACCCACTCTTTCTTTTATAGGTTTGTAAGTTATAGTGGCCTTTCCCTGAAGCATCTGGCATATTATGGGAATTAACTACTGTAAGTGGTACACAAGTCCAGCACCGCCTCAAATGGAGACTCTCTTATAAACTTTTTAGAACATTACAACAATCTAGACGAGAACAGGCCATTCAACTTAACAAAGCTCACCAGTCCTATCCAATTAATTCTTCTAAAAAACAACATGTCTAGTTTTAAAAGTTCATACTGTCTACCACAATACTTTCAAAAAAGAAAGCAAAAAGAAAAATGATCTTAGTGTGATTTAGGGGCAAAAGAACGGCTAATGTAAGGACATTTTTTTACTACAACTTTGACAATGATTGTGATTTTGTAATTTTGTTTTTACTAAAATCTTTTGGTTGTCTGACCCCATTGTGTTTTTCACCTCTGAAAGATTTCAATTGCTATATTATCTTTCTTTTCAGTTGTAATGATAACAACCATCCTTTGAAAATTACTCAGAGATTAAAAAAATAACAATACATAGGGTATTACTAAAATGTCCTCATTGGAGGCAACTAGCAAGCACTCCCCAATTTTCTTTATCCCTATAACCACAGTCACATCCTTTGTTACAAAGAACATAGAGAAGTGCCAGAAAAACACAATGTCTTCTTACAGATAGTTGTCATGCCAGACTTTGACATTGAGCAGGGAGCTAAAAAATGAATGAGTGAATATTAAATTACACAAATGTGTCAGTGTGAATAAGGACGACAGTGGCATCTGAACAGTAACTATGTATGTACACTTAACCACTACGATGTAGTGAATCGATGTAAGCGAACTGGAGCAAAGTATGTTGGCAACCTCGTGCCAACCCCATCGAAATTGTTGTAAGTCATGTGTTGTAAGTCATGTAAGTAATGTGAATTTCCCCTTGGGATTAATAAAGTATCTATCTATCTAAGTCATGATACCACGTGTGCCTCCCTCAGTCTCCCTCTAGAATGCAGGCATTTTAGCTAGTGGTGAGCAACGTTTGGCACAGGGTATCATCATCTGAACAGAATTATTTATGAAAATTAAGGGTCACACACTCTGGACACCATGGGGGACCACTAGGGTCATATGATACTGAGTGAGTATCACCTGTTCATGAAAGAAAAAGTGCACATGCTCTGTATACCAAGGGGCATACACTCCTTAAAGTCCATGGTACATACACAAAGGAGAGCTGTTGGTGCTACTAAAGGGGCGCACGCTCCATACACCAAGGGAAACCAGAGGTTGTCAGAGTCTAATAATACCAGCTACCCACTATAGACATCAAGTAGCACATCCGTCCATCCCACCTAGGTCTCCAAATGGACTTCAACTGGCACTGGTAGTGACTTTACACAGATGTTGGTTTTCTCTACTCAACTGGTTTTACAACAGCCAGCGACAGAACAGGAGTGCAAATCATTGGTCTCACTCACTCCTAATTATAAACTTTAGTCTAATTTTGTCTTTATGGGATGAATTAGTTATAAGATATCTGAACACTAGAGGACACTGTTGCTCCTCAAACCCAACACAACAGACACAGGGCACAGGTTAAAACACAGAGCTTATTTATTTTTAGAAAACTCTTTCCAAAGCGTTTCCCACTACCACAGCCATAAGCAAATAACAGGCAACATAATTATTCGACTTTCTCTGTCTTTCTCCTCCACTCTGCCCAGCAAGCTTCGTCTACCTTCAACCCGACTCTGGCTCCCCCGTGAGGTGGGTCAAGTCTGCTTATATTGGCCAAGTGTTTCTGTTCATCTGCCCACATGGTCTGCAAGCACTTCTGGGTTGGATGGAAATCTCATGCCATATGACTCCTCGACTTCCACAGCACCCCCTGCCGGCACACACGGTACCTAACAGGGCTGAGATATAGAACTCCACATCCCATGGTGCCCTATGGGAATCTGGGACACTGCTGCAATCCAGGGGAGCTGCCATCTAGCATTCTGGGGGAAGCAGTGCCATAAAGAAACTGCCTTCCCCAATCTTTTCATCTCTTGGGTGTCCCGGCTGGGTTGGGCTGCCAGCCGTCTCTTACAGATACTGTAATATCTGAGCTAGCATAACTATACTATCAGTTAAAATCCTTAAGGATATAGATCTCAAGAAAACAATCTATGTTTTCTAAACAAACTATGGCCAGGAGTCATGATTTTATGTGACCTCAGAGGTGAAATGCTATTTAACTAGTAGGTTCTTTATAAGAAAACCTCACAAGTTACATTCAGGCTTTATGGCATGCACAGAAAACTAACTAATGATTGCCTTTGTCTTGTTGTGACCAAAGTTTGAGTGAATAACTTTTTAAAGGTGACCTCATTGGATGTTATTCCACCTTGACCTCATCGGGTAAAAGTCCATTTAATGAGCTTTTATATATTTGGAAAGTTGCAGTGCCTCATTACACATGCTGTATTGTTAGTCAGAGGGCTAAAACCAGGTGAAAACGTTTTATAAAAATGTATAGACTAGAAATAGAGCTATCTCATTCCATAAAAAGGTGTGCTTCTCTTTTTCATCAGTACACTCAAGAAATAATTCCAGTAGAGGGCTGAGCAGAAAATGAAAGATCTCTCCCCTAGGTGTCAGTTTTTTCTTTCTTTTCCTCACAGAAGAGATTCAGACTGTCCAGCTCTTCTGTGTTATTATAACTCCTTTATAAATCATTTCAATGTTTTCAGAGCTTTTCTTGTAGTGTTTGAGAGAACTGCACTTCACAAGAGTGCTATACAAACCTTAGCAACAGCACAATCTCAGATATGCCTGATACTATGACTTGCTAAAATAATTGTTGGCCTGAGTTGAATGAGCTGAGTGAAGATAACACAAACCAAAACCCTACAAAAAAGATGAATGTAACAATATTCAGGTCTCACAGTTGTACCTCAGTGAAGTGCTCAGAGTAAGAGATGCTATTTGCAGGAAGCCATACATCTAAATAAAAGATGTTCTTAGATTTTTGAGGTAAGGCTTTTACAGGGCCATTTCTGGGCATAGGCTATCTAGGCAAGGGCATAGGGTGCCCTCTAGTGGTCAGGGCACATTACTGCAGCCCCCTATATTTATCTTATTCATAAAAATTTGTCCAGACCAGGACCAGGACACACCTGTAATGCGCAGCCTGCCACATGGACACACAGCTGGGTCCCAGTCCCCTCCTCTTCCACTTCAAGTGTACCGTCATAGAGTGAGTGACAGCCGACCTGGGTGCAGTCCAGACTCAAGTGAGTGACTGAGTCCAGGCAGCTTCCCCCTGTCATCACCACCGCCTGCTTGGCTTATTCCTCTGGTCGAGTAGTACTAAGGTGAGAGAGTGAGCCTGAGGAGAGATCTACTCCCATAACTGTAGCTTTTGCAAAGAGAAGCTTCTCAAAACTGAAGCTCATAAAAAATTACTTGAGGTCTTCAATGTCATAAGACCATCTCAGTGGTCTTGCAATGAGCATTAACAGAGACATGTCTAGGAATATATTATATGATAATGTTATAAATGATTTTGCTGCAAAAAAGTCAAAGCGTGACCGATTTTAAAAAGACTTTTATTTGCAATATTAAGTCCCTCCATTTTCCAGTGATGTGTTTCTAATATTATTTATTTGTTGTACTTGCTTTCTTCTATATAAATTTTGTAGAGTCTGTTAAATAAGTTATTTACATGCAAAGTGGTTCTATTTTGTTATTTTAATTTTCTATATAAGTTTGGTATGTCTTGGTACACACAATAGTCGACTGCACCTCCAATTTTGTTGTTCCTTTGAAAAAGTGACAATGACAATAAAGATCTATCTATCTATATATCTATTTACATGCAAAAGAGTTCTATTGTTATATTAATATTATTTTGTTATTCTATTTACATTTATTTATATTTTAATTAAATAAGTGATTAACCTGTGTGTGAATTAAGGTGCTATATAGGCACCCGACACAGCACAGATTCACACTGAGGCACGTGTGCAAATAACAAGACTTTATTTTTCTCTTCGGTCATGGGGCACATCTTCCCCGTGTCCCACAGGCCCAACACAGTCCCAAAGCACATCAATACCAACACAGCAATCCTTCCTCTGGCACCACCACTCCTCTCAGGCAACCTCGTCCTCTTCCTCCTGATTCTGGCTCCTGAGTGGTGGATGCTGGCCCTTTTTATAGCCCACCTGGAAGTGCTCCAGGTGCTTGATCACCTGTTGCTAATTGCACCTCCGGGTGGGACTGTAGAGGTGTCCAGGTGGGCTCTGGAGTCCATGCAGCACCACCTGGCGGCCATCCCAGATCCCCACAGGGTTGTGGAGAACTCCATCTCCCATGAAACCCTGCGGGAAACTGAGGCACCATTGTCAGCCAGGGAGGCTGTCACCAAGCGTCCTGGGGGAGGTAGTGAGACGCCCATGGTTGCTCTCCTGGAACATATGTGGCCGGGCATTGGACCCGGCCACCCGCCACACTGTGTTAGAAGCATATTGTGTGTGTGGGTGTCTGTGTATGGTGGTGTGAAAGGTGGGGTCAGAATTTCTTGCCTGGGGCACCAAATAGGCCAGCAATGTCCCAAGGCTGTTATATTCACTAGTTATGGTAATGTGTTGCGTGTTAGCACATACACGTAAGAATTTCACTGTACTCTGTACACTTTATGACTCCATCCTATTTTTCAGAATGCCTTTCACCTAACACTCCAAATCGTAACCTTAGATCTTCAATAATGTCTGCTTATAATTCCAATAGGTACATATGAAAAAGTTTGGGAACCCCTCTCAGCCTGCATAATAATTTACTTTCAACAAAAAAGATAACAGTGGTATGTCTTTCATTTTCTAGGAACATCTGAGTACTGGGGTGTTTTCCGAACAAAGATTTTTAGTGAAGCAGTATTTAGTTGTATGAAATTAAATCAAATGTGAAAAACTGGCTGTGCAAAAGTTTGGGTACCCTTGTAATTTTGCTGATTTGAATGCATGTAATTGCTTAATACTGATTACTTGCAACACCAAATTGGTTGGATTAGCTCGTTAATCCTTGAACTTCATAGACAGGTGTGTCCAATCATGAGAAAAGGTATTTATGGTGGTCAATTGTAAGTTGTGCTTCCCTTTGACTCTCCTCTGAAGAGTGACAGCATGGGATCCTCAACGCAACTCTCAAAAGATCTGAAAACAAAGATTGTTCAGTATCATGGTTTAGGGGAAGGCTACAAAAACCTATCTCAGAGGTTTAAACTGTCAGTTTCAACTGTAAGGAAGGCCACAGGCACAGTTGCTGTTAAACCCAGGTCTGGCAGGCCAAGAAAAATACAGGAGCAGAATATGCACAGGATTGTGAGAATGGTTACAGACAACCCACAGATCACCGCCAAAGAACTGCAAAAACATCTTGCTGCAGATGATGTAGCTTTCTACAATTCAGCACAATTTGCATAAAGAACATTTGTATGGCAGGGTGATGAGAAAGAAGCCCTTTCTGCACTCACGCCACAAACAGAGTCGCTTGTTGTATGCAAATGTTCATTTAGACAAGCCAGATTCATTTTGGAACAAAGTGCTTTGGACTGATGAGACAAAAATTGAGTTACTTGGTCATAACAAAAAGCGCTTTGCATGGCGGAAGAAGAACACCACATTCCAAGAAAAATACCTGCTACCTACTGTCAAATTTGGTGGAGGTTCCATCATGCTGTGGGGCTGTGTGGCTAGTTCAAGGACTGGGGCCCTTGTTAAAGTCGAGGGTCGGATGAATTCAACCCAATATCAACAAAATCTTCAGGATAATGTTCAAGCATCAGTCACAAAGTTGAAATTACGTAGGGGTTGGATATTCCAACAAGACAATGACCCAAAACACAGTTCGAAATCTACAAAGGCATTCATGCAGAGGGAGAAGTACAACGTTCTGGAATGGCCGTCACCGTCTCCTGACTTGAATATCATCGAAAATCTATGGGATGATTTGAAGCAGGCTGTCCATGCTCAGCAGCCATCAAATTTAACTGAACTGGAGAGATTTTGTATGGAAGAATGGTCAAAAATACCTCCATCCAGAATCCAGACACTCATCAAAGGCTATAGGAGGCGTCTAGAGGCTGTTATATTTGTAAAAGGAGGCTCAACTAAGTATTGATGTAATATTTCTGTTGGGGTGCCCAAATTTATGCACCTGTCTAATTTTGTTATGATGCTAACTGCATATTTTCTGTTAATCCAAAAAATTTAATGTCACTGCTGAAATACTACTGTTTCCATAAGGCATGTCATATATTAAAAGGAAGTTGCTACTTTGAAAGCTCAGCCAATGCTAAACAAAAATCCAAAGAATTAAGATGGGTTCCCAAACTTTTTCATATGACTGTAAACTTAAAAGAAGTGGTGAGGCAGCCTTCTGCTGTTATGCACCTAAAATCTGGAATATCTTACAGATAGAAATTTACCAGGTTAATACAGTGGAGCACTTTAAAAAACTGCTAAAAACCCATTATTTTTTTAATAGGGCTTTCTTACAGCTTCATTTTAATTTAACCCTGATAATCTGCAAATGCATTTAATTATCATTTTTATTCATGGCTCCAAAATCCGTACTAACCCCTACTTTCTCTGCTGTTCTCTTTCCGGTTTTCTGTAGTGGTAATCTGTGCCACCACCAACTGATCAAAGCACCGTTCAGTCCCTACATTGATGGATTGAAGGCCAGAGGTCCACATGACCATCATTGTCTAATTCTTCCACATGAAGTAAGAAAATCATGAGGATTGATTGAGATCATTTATGTTAGGTAGAATGCCTAGCGGGGGCTGGATGGTCTCATGGCCTCGGAATCCCTGCAGATTTTGTTTTTTCTGTCCTCCATGGCCATCGTACCTTACTTTATTCTTTGTTAATTAGTATTGCCTAATTTTTATATATTTTTTCTTGTTTTCTTTCTTCATCTTGTAAAGCACTTTGAGCTACATCATTTGTATGTGTCACAAGAAATACACATATACATCAAAAACCCATATATTGTGCCCTGGCTGCAAAAGAATTGTTTTGAGGAATTGTATTCAGGTTTGAGTCCAAAACAGAACTGACTAGAGAGAGAGAAAATGGCAGCTATAAAGCCCGGGACAGGAAGTGACATCATTGTTGGTGCCAGAACCAGAAGTGATGTGACACACATACACACACACAACTACACGCACACACACACACTAAATCCCCCACCCACCCCTCAGGGGACCAGAAGTGATGTCATCTATGACCCCAGTACCGGAAGTGACGTCATCCATTACCAAACTGCCCATCCCCCTCCAAACCCCCCAACCCCCGTCAGTACTGGAAGTGTCTTAATCAGTGGCGTGGATGGTCTGCAGAAAACTGAGAAAGAAAGTCAGTGTAGTTCGCCACCCCCTGGTGTAGCATAGTACAGTGGAATCTTGGTTCATGAATGTCTCGGTACACGTACAAATCAGTTTACGACCAAAAAGTTCGCCAAACTTTTGCCTCGGTACACGACCACACACTCGGTATATGAACAAGCCAGTTTCCCTTTCGGTTTGTACATGTTCAGTCTCTCCCTGTGCATTTCCTGTGCAGTGAGCAAGAGAGAGAGCGAGAGAGCACGACACACACACACACACACACACGCACACACATACACACACAGGCAGCGCGAGAGAGAGACAGAGGCACACACACAGGCAGCAATAGCGAGAGAGAGGGCTGGACTCATAAGGTAGAGAAGGCAGTTAAAGAATGCATTGGGCTTGATTTTGTTTTCACTTCTGTTTACAGCAATCGGTTCGTAGCATGCATTGTTGCAATGTTACTTTTCTTGGTGGTTTATTAAATTACGGATTTTTTCAAATGTTCATTTTTTTCCCTGTGCTTAAAACTCATTAAAAAAAAGTGTTTTTAGCTAGCGGTTGGTAGCGGTATAGCGCAAACTATTCTGGTTTCACAATTACCTTGAATAAGAGATTATTTTCCTGTCAGATTAAACTAGACCACTTTGTTATGATCACAATGGAACAGTTCAAATATCTAGGCATTATAGTGACACAAAAACTTAAAGTTCTTTTTAAATTTAGTTTTTACAATATTGATGGAAAGCATCAAACAAGTTGTTAAAAAAACAGTATAGTCACATATTCCCCTCACATTTGCATGAAAAATTAATATTGTTAAAATCAATATCCTTTAAAAGCTCCTATTAACTTTTTTAAGTATCCATAAATGCATTATATACTTTTTTTAATTATATACAATTTTTACTTGGGTCATTTGGAATGCATAAAGGCCACGTATAGAAAAAACAGTTTTGCAAAGACCTAAAACAGTGGGGATAAAGGTAGTACCTTATTTGTAATTGTATTACTGGGTTGAAGATACTGTACATGCACTTAAACATGATGGAAGCAAGCAGAAAGTAATAAAGCTATACCTGTTTGTTTATCCATAGAAATAAAATCCTATCTAAACTCTTCACTGCTGTAATTGCCTTCCTCTGTGCTCTCACATTCACTAACTGACATCAATCTATCAATAATTTTGTGATGTAACAATTTTTCAATATGATACCAAGGTAAGGATCACTTTAAAGCCAAGATGCTACTGTAAGTTGATAGCGTGCATGGTAATTATTTTATCCACCCTCTCTTTACCTATATACAGTAGTATTGAATTCGTGGAAGCTGCTTGGTATTCAGACTTTTAGAGACCTCCATATTGACAATATGTTTGCATGTTTTGAACAAATATGCTTTAAATACAGTTTCCCAGTACCTACAATACTGAAACTATGTGAAAGGTAGAAGCTTTTTTAGGTTTAAAAAAAAACTGCCCACTGTTCCTAATTTTCCATCAATGGTGAAACTGTATGATTCTATGATCATGAAATATAGACAGAATTTCTAGACTCTACCTACCTATGTCTAAGATTACACACTTAAGTGATAAACAACTTTGGGAATGAGGGGCCTTTGATTAAAACCTCAGATATGAATACCCATGGACAAGATTCACTCATAGTTTTATACTATATGAAGTAATTCAGTTAAAATTGTGTATTTTGCATACATTTCAATTAGAGAGTAGCCAAAGTAAATCTATGCCAGGACCTACATTTGTAAAAGCTGTTATTAAGTCTCTGCCTAACTAATGTTTTGAATGAGTTCCCAAAAATAGCAATAGGGTGGTAGGCCTTGAAAAAGACCCATAAACCAGGCCAGGACCTACCCTAACCCGAGCAGAAATAGGCCAAACCCCTGGCAGCCTGACCCCAAACTCTACTGGAAAGCTTTAGCCTACTTAGGCTTAAAGTGGGTTTTGGCTTTAAAGGCTCAACACACATCATACATATCCCACAAATTATAAAAATGCACAAATTTGCTCTTCTAGGGAGAGGAACCATATAACCTCTGCCTAGATTATATAAATCAAAAACATTATCTTTATAAATAAGGATATATTTATTAGCAATTCTTAAAAAAAGAAAGCAAAATTGGCAACAATAAGGCAAAAGGGCAAGTCACAATATGCATATCAAAATTCTGAAGCACAAACACAAGCAAAAATACCCAGAATCCAGAAAATCAATACACACAAAGAGAAGAATGCCAATCAATGAATCACTGAAGGATTCTGTTCCTCAGCCTCACAATATATCGGCTGAGGGATGTCATTCAGCTGTAACATCTGGATGGCACAGCCTCTTCAGGTTCTACCCATAAAACACAAAGAACACAGGAGAACAAGTAATAAATAGATGGTAAATAAAATAACAACAGTAATAATAAATACATGGATACAAAAAAATAATACACTATTTTAGAATGAACAAAAAAAAATGGAAAAATAACATAAGCCATGGAATACATCCTGGCTGAAACAAAGCCAACTAAGACACCTGTTTTGACCCTACACTCAAATCATGTTTCAAGATAAAGCTTTCTAATTTCTAATATGACTTTAGGTTTACAATTAGTGTAGACCTACCAGTGTATTCTCTGGAGTACCGTCAAATGGAATAACCATTAGAAATCTATTGTGATGCATTATACCACAAAGCCACTCATCTTCTTATCTTACTCTGGTGGAACAACTCTGTCCTGCCCTTCAAAACGCTGTCAAGAAAGATTGTCTTATTTTACTTACAATTAAAATAGATAAATTTGTTAAGATTAAGTAATGGTTCAGACATATTTTTCTAGAATTTGCTAAGAATTCATGAATGTTATACTAAAATAAATAAGCTGAGCCACTATTAAGCTTTTTCGTACTTCACCATATACCGGATAAGGGTCTGCTGTACAGTGGACTTTTTGTTAACTTAGCTCTCTGATTTGTAGAGGATGCTGATATTGATTTCATTTAATAAATGTATGAGATGTAGTACTGATTAAATCCTTGATTATTCTGTGTCTCATTCATTGCAATCTCCTCTTTGTATTGTGCTGTTACATCTTCTACCTCCTCTATTTTAACCGAGCTACTGCTCCCAATCCACGAAATCAGGCATCAGAGTGATTGAAAACCTTAAGAATCAATGGTTTGTGTTAATTTTGTTGCAGCAAACCATCATAATTTAATACCGCTAAACAGATTCTACAGTACTAGACAAACAAATGTCAAAACATGTGATGGGTCTAGATCAGCACAGCTCTAGCTAGGCGCACTTTATTGTTATATTATTATTAGTGATTCTACCAGACAGACAATGCTGTGTAATGCTTAAGACATTCAACTTCAAACCCTGAGGTTGTAAGTTAAAATCTGGCTGCTGACACTGCAAGTCACTTCTCCTGCATGTGCTCCAATAAGGGAAAAAAGGAAATGGAATTAATCAAATCAAATATTGCAAGTTGCCTTCAATAAAGGAGTCACTCAAATAAGTAAGTGTAAATCTGTGCAAGTGCTCTGCACTATAGAAGAATAAACTGCATTTAACTGTGTAGGCTGCTTCATTATTTTATCTATGCTGTACTGATTAATAAAATCACACAACAAGCACTGCAAACTGCAATCCCAAAAATGAAGCTGTCTCCTCCTTCTTAATATAACTTAAGGTTGTGGGTGGTTGGAGCAGGAAGGGGCACCAATTGTGGACTGCCATGGTTAAGATGTGGAAAGAATACCAGATCACTGGACAAAAACTACACATAAACAAAACCCTACACAAACAAAGACCAAGTCTGGAAAGTTAACTTTAATTATGTATGAAAGACGCCATTACTATATACAATTTTGTGCTAAATATAGAACCTTCAGAGTGCAGGATCTCAAAATTCAAACACAGCCAAATGATATCATTGATTAAGATGAGTCCAGAAAAAAAGCAGGAACTGGCCACCAATGAAAGACTTCTTAGGAAGGAAAACCAGCAGCCACAAAGACCTGAATCTGTGAATGCTGGACAGAGCTGTATATCACAGAATTTTAGTTTTCTTGCATTTAGCGTGATCTTTTAAAAATTGTTAATTAAAACCTGATAAGCAAATAAGACATGCATGTGTTTAGTTGTCATTGACTTCACTGATGACATTATACTTCTTTCAAGGGTGAGTTATGTTTGATCATACAGTGCCAATAGCATGCAATGGTTGTTTTTCTCCTTAACAATGGTTTCTAGTTTACAAGCAAGCAAGTAAGTCCCTTTGTAATTAGCAGCATTAAGCTAGCAGTCCTGAGCAGCCTTGTAATATCACCTACCTAGCTGACTAAATCAAAACCCTAGCATAACCTTCACAATGTGTAAATTGTTCTGGGGAACAGAAGCATGCATTACGTGTTCTAAACAAATAGATCAAAGTCCTAAGTATATTGGCAAACACCCCAGATTACCCAGGGACACCTCTCTGCATGTTCAAGTGTCAAAGAACTTTCCTTGGATACCAGTCACAGAGGAACCGACAGCCTCCCTGATGCTGATGAAGAAGTGTTTGCAGTAGTAGAAACATGCAGCTCTTACTCCTGACAAAGCAGAAATGAGAGGAAACATCAATCAAGAGACATGAGATAAAAAGTGTACAGAACTCCAGATTTAGTGCCAGTAGCTAGCCTACTGCTCTGTGACACCAAAAAAAGAGGGACTTGTCCCTCAATTACAGTTACATTTTTTTGGGAAGGCTTTATTAACTTTTAATATATGATGTATGGAATTTGATAAACCAGTGAGTCAATCATTTTACTAACAAGCTGTCACAAAAACAACCATAAGACATTGAGAAGGTTTGGGGCAGCCACCCATATAATTGTTCCTGGCTGCAAAACAGTTGCAGAAACATTGCCATGTTCACACAATCGAGTCCAAAACAGAACTGACTCTCTATACACAAGATTGCAGCTTTAAAGGCCAGTGGAGGAAGTGATGTCATCAGGACCGGGACCGGAAGTGACGTCATCAGGACCGGGACCGGAAGTGACATCATTGGCTGCCCCAGAGCTGGGCGGGATTTCCCTAGAATGGCTTGCAAAAGATCGAGAGGGAGAATTAGTGCACTTCGCCACCCCCTGGTCCAGCGTGGAATCACATGTATTCAAGCCCTTTAGTTGTCTCCTAAACACGTGTGTGTGACAATGCTTAGTCCTGAAAAATGTTGTCTGGGGATTTCTGGAGCCTATACCATAGGCTGCACACCCGGGACAGGACACCAGTCAATCATAGGATGAATTTGAAAAAATGAAATTTCATAAACTATTGTAAACCCACAAAACTGTGCCTTACAAAAATGTCTAGTTGTTTGAAATGTTCTATGATTAGCCTTATTCATTTCTTTTGTACTTTGTGGACGATAATTTAAAAGTAACTTTTAAACTATCTTGTTCCAAAAAACTGTCCATTTTCCATTTAATGGTCCTGGGGGGTGGGACGCTATCCTAGCAGCATCTGATACAAGGCAGAAAATTAACCTGGCCTACATGCCTTTGCATTAGAGGTCACACTGCCATTCACTCATATAAACACTGGGCTGAAGGCTAGGACTAGTCCATCACAGGACACATCCACAGTTATGCTCACACCACACATGGTCAATTTAGTGTTACCAATTCACGTACTGTAAAGTGCATGTTTTTGGATGAGGAAAGCCTGAGTAGATGGATAAAAAGGCCAAGGAGACACAGCAAGAACATATAAATTCTATACAGTAACTGACCAGGTACAGATTTGAACTCTACCCTGAGCAGCTGTGAGGCTGCGGAGCAAGATTATTATAGTTAAAGAATACTAAAATCTAAACTGAAACTATTATTAAAAAACATTTTTGTAAACTGAAATAAAATAATTAACAAAACCAAAATGAAAAACTAAAACTAAACAAAACTATTAAAGTAGCAGGAAAGACTAACTGAAATAAAATAATAATTTACTAAAATATTTTTAGTTTTTGTTTTTGAATGAATATTCTGTAGTCTTTAACCTTTGTAACTTTTAACTCTAAAACAGAAAGTCATCCACCACAAGCCAAAATTGTGTAATATTGTTCATATTCAGTATCTGGTTTTGATTATGCTTGTTTTTATCAGATAAAAACAAAACCAGATAGTAAACCAAGTAATGTAGTAAGCTTCCACTAACATTAAACTCATATCCAAATCCATTAGGTGTACAGTTCTGTCTGATTGTAATAAAAAACTAAACTCCATGCCGTAATTACTAAAACTAAAACTGAAACTAATAGATATAAAAATAAAATACAAATGTCTTTGTGAAATAAAAACTTAATTAAAATTATAAATACACGATGAAGGAAAACTAAAACTAAACTGAATTTCCAAGTAAGGTCAGAAAAAATATAGAAATAAAAACTAATATAAAAAGGCAAAACTACAATAACCTTGCTGCAGAGGCTACCATAAAGCCACATCTTCTTTTTCAGTTACAATAATTATCATAATCATAAAGATTTAAAATGCAGTCATGCTCTATCAGCACATGCTCCCAACCTTCAAAGACAAAATGGCCACCCTACCAATATGCCCCTGAAATTACCCTTTACACAACCTTGACATTCAATCCCAACTCGCCCATACCACTCAGACATTTTTGATTTGACATACTTTGTTAATCCCCAAGAGGAATTTGTCTTTTCACATTACCTTTGTAGGTCAAAGAGCAATATCAGCCATTGCACAAAGCCCCTAGAGCAGTTTTCAGGTTAAAGGCTTTGCTCAAGGGCCCAACGGCCCAACGGAAGAAAATCCCTTCTAGCAGTAACTGGACTTGAACCAACAAACTTCCAGATATCAGGTCAGATCCTTAGCCACAGAGCCACTGTATTCTGTACTGTAACAAAAAGAGAAACAAAAAAAAGAGATTTAAAAAGAAGATGGTTAAGTAATTGGGGTTTTCACTTTCAGAAGCTGTTGTAGAACAAGAATGACTTTGGAGAGCTGCATTAATTTTATCTGCAATCTGATCTAAATGAGTAAGGATATAATAAAATGCTAGTCAATGCAGTTCCAGTTTAGGTTTCCTGTCTCAACACTAAAGTAATGCTTGGTATCATTGGATTTACAAAATTCATTTAGACTTGATGTTTTGAAGTGGATTTCACCAATGAATCCATCAATGGGCGTTCCACAAAGCAAACAACAATGAACATCATCACAAAATAAAGTAAATTAAATGGGTGCTTGGTTAATTTTGGTTTATATCTTAACAATTATTAATCAGATTGGTTAATATTGTACTGAGATGGACTAGCATTCCATCCAGGGTTGTTTCAAGCCTATCAAAAATGATACTGTGATGTAATCTGGTACCACATAAGCTTATAATGTAAAAAGATTCAGATAATGGTTGGATTGACAGATAGATGGTTTTTTTTAATTATTATAGGGGTGAGAAATAACAGTAGCTATCTGAGTTGGTGTTCAGTTTGATGGATTTTCTAGGGAGCATACTGTTTTTCTTGCTAATATTATTGAATTATTTTGTTGTTTGAAGAAAAACTAGAAAAACTTAGCTGTTCTAAAACTTTTGACAGGTAGTATATATTGTGTAACTGAGTGAGGAATCACAAGTGTTGTTCGGTAAATGTTGGGGTTGCCAACTGAGTCATCCTTGTTTACTTCAAACAGAAAAAAGCAAGAAAAGTACAAGTTCTCAATGGTGTGGAGGCAATGAAAATAACAAGTAATCAACTGCGGGCTACACATTCTCCTTCTTTCAGGTAAGTCAATCATGCAGGAACTCTGTCCTGTGCCGTGCTCTGCTAATAGAGTGATGCCTCAATCCATTGACCCTGTGCTTTATAGGTGGGAGCCTGGAAGGGATGGAGTCAGGTCTCCTCACTTGCCATCTTTTCAGTGCTGTGGAGGGAATAGGAGAGGAAATGATTAGTGACTGTGCCCCAATCTCAGCTCTGGGTGCTATCACATGCCTCAGAGGAGCCCTTAGGGTGATCCAGAAATGCACGTGTGTGGCAATTTTGATGCAGGCACTGGAGAAAGCTGCACATTTTGCTTCCTAGGGTTGGTTTGGCTACAAAGAAAACACATTTTCTTAAAAACTTAAGTCAGAAAGATGCAGAATCAGTTGAATGTCAACTACCTCAACATGCAAGTAGATAGATAGATAGATAGATAGATAGATAGATAGATAGATAGATAGATAGATAGATAGATAGATAGATAGATAGATAGATAGATAGATAGATAGATAGATAGATACTTTATTAATCCCAAGGGGAAATTCACATACTCAGAGAGCAGCATACTGATACAAAAAACAATATTAAATTAAAGATTGATAACAATGCAGGTAAAAACAGACAATAACTTTGTATAATGTTAATGTTTACCCCCCCGGGTGGAATTGAAGAGTCGCATAGTTTGGGGGAGGAACGATCTCCTCAGTCTGTCAGTGGAGCAGGACAGTGACAGCAGTCTGTCGCTGAAGCTGCTCTTCCGTCTGGAGATGACACTGTTTAGTGGATGCAATGGATTCTCCATAATTGATAGGAGCCTGCTGAGCGCCCGTTGCTCTGCCACAGATGTCAAGCTGCAGCATCTTATTGCAGATGTTGAAGGACGCCAGCCTTCTAAGGAAGTATAGCCAGCTCTGTCCTTTCTTACACAGAGCATCGGTATTGGCAGCCCAGTCTAATTTATCATCCAGCTGCACTCCCAGGTATTTATAGGTCTGCACCATCTGCACACAGTCACCTCTGATGATCACGGGGTCCATGAGGGGTCTGGACCTCCTAAAATCCACCACCAGCTCCTTGGTTTTGCTGGTGTTCAGGTGTAGGTGGTTTGAGTCACACCATTTAACAAAGTCCTTGATTAGGTCCCTATACTCCTCCTCCTGCCCACTCCTGATGCAGCCCACAATAGCAGTGTCGTCAGCGAACTTTTGCACGTGATTATATTGGAAGTCCGATGTATATAGGCTGAACAGGACCGGAAAAAGTACAGTCCCCTGTGGCACTCCTTTGTTGCTGACCACAATGTCAGACGTGTAGTTCCCAAGACGCACATACTGAGGTCTGTCTCTAAGATAGTCCATGATCCATGTCACCAGGTATGAATCTACTCCCATCTCTGTCAGATTGTCCCTAAGGAGCAGAGGTTGGATTGTGTTGAAGGCGCTAGAGAAGTCTAGAAACATAATTCTTACAGCACCACTGCCTCTGTCCAAGTGGGAGAGGGATCGGTGTAGCATATACAGGTGCTGGTCATAAAATTAGAATATCATGACAAAGTTGATTTTTTTCAGTAATTCCATTCAAAAAGTGAAACTTGTATATTAGATTCATTCATTACACACAGACTGATGTACTGTATTTCAAATGTTTACTTCTTTTAATGTTGATGATTATAACTGACAACTAATGAAAGTCCCAAATTCAGTATCTCGGAAAATTAGAATATCAATTAAGACCAATGCAAAAAAAGGATTTTTAGAAATGTTGGCCAACTGAAAGGTATGAACATGAAAAGTATGAGCATGTACAGCATTCAATATTTAGTTGGGGCTCCTTTGGCCTGGATTACTGCAGCAATGCGGCATGGCATGGAGTCGATCAGTCAAGGGCACTGCTCAGATGTTATGAGAGCCCATGTTGCTCTGATAGTGGCCTTCAGCTATTCTGAATTGTTGGGTCTGGCGTATTGCATCTTCCTCTTCACAATACCCCATAGATTTTCTATGGGGTTAAGGTCAGGCGAGTTTGCTGGCCAATCAAGAACAGGGATACCATGGTCCTTAAACCAGGTACTGGTAGCTTTGGCACTGTGTGCAGGTGCCAGGTCCTGTTGGAAAATGAAATCTGCATCTCCATAAAGTTCGTCAGCAGCAGGAAGCATGAAGTGCTGTAAAACTTCCTGGTAGACGGCTGCGTTGACCATGGACCTCAGAAAACACAATGGACCAACACCAGCAGATGACATGGCACCCCAAACCATCACAGACTGTGGAAACTTTACACTGGACCTCCCGCAACGTGGATTCTGTGCCTCTCCTCTCTTCCTCCAGACTCTGGGACCTTGATTTCCAAAGGAAATACAAAATTTACTTTCATCAGAGAACATAACTTTGGACCACTCAGCAGCAGTCCAGTCCTTTTTGTCTTTAGCCCAGGCGAGACGCTTCTGACGCTGTCTCTTGTTCAAGAGTGGCTTGACACAAGGAATGCAACAGCTGAAACCCATGTCTTGCATACGTCTGTGCGTGGTGATTCTTGAAGCACTGACTCCAGCTGCAGTCCACTCTTTGTGAATCTCCCCCACATTTTTGAATGGGTTTTGTTTCACAATCCTCTCCAGGGTGCGGTTATCCCTATTGCTTGTACACTTTTTTCTACCACATCTTTTTCCTTCCCTTCGCCTCTCTATTAATGTGCTTGGACACAGAGCTCTGTGAACAGCCAGCCTCTTTAGCAATGACCTTTTGTGTCTTGCCCTCCTTGTATAAGGTGTCAATGGTCGTCTTTTGGACAACTGTCAAGTCAGCAGTCTTCCCCATGATTGTGCAGCCTAAATAACTAGACTGAGAGACCATTTAAAGGCTTTTGCAGCTGTTTTGAGTTAATTAGCTGATTAGAGTGTGGCACCAGGTGTCTTCAATATTGAACCTTTTCACAATATTCTAATTTTCCGAGGTACTGAATTTGGGACTTTCATTAGTTGTCAGTTATAATCATCAACATTAAAAGAAATAAACATTTGAAATACATCAGTCTGTGTGTAATGAATGACTCTAATATACAAGTTTCACTTTTTGAATGGAATTACTGAAATAAATCAACTTTGTCATGATATTCTAATTTTATGACCAGCACCTGTAGATGATGGCATCCTCTGCTCCCACCTTCTCCTGGTATGCAAACTACAGAGGGTCGAGGGCGTGTTGAACCTGTGGCCTCAGGTGGTGAAGCAGCAGGCTCTCCATGGTCTTCATCACATGTGATGTCAGAGCAACAGGCCGGAAGTCATTCAGCTCACTAGGACGTGATACCTTTGGGACTGGGGTGATGCAAGATGCTTTCCAAAGCCTCAGAACTCTCCCCTGTTCCAGGCTCAGGTTGAAGATGCGCTGTAGAGGACCCCCCAGCTCTGATGCACAGACCTTCAGCAGTTGTGGCGATACTCCATCTGGACCCACTGCTTTGCTGGCATGAAGTCTCCTCAGCTCTCTGCTCACCTGCGCTGTTGTAATTGTGGGTGGGGATGTCTCTCCTATGCTGGTATCAGCAGAAGGATGGGTGGAGGGTGCAGTACTCCGAGGTGAGAGTGGGTTAGGGTGGTCAAACCTGTTAAAGAAGTTGTTCATCTGGTTTGCTCTCTCCACATCTCTCTCGATGGTGGCACCCCGCTTCGAGCTGCAGCCAGTGATGATCTTCATCCCATCCCACACTTCCTTCATGCTGTTATTCTGCAACTTCTGCTCCAGCTTTCTCCTGTACTGCTCCTTTGCCGCCCTGAGCTGGACTCTTAAGTTCCTTCTGCACGCGCTTGAGCTCATGCTGATCACCGCCTTTAAAAGCCCTTTTCTTCTGGTTCAAAAGGCCCTTGATGTCACTTGTAATCCATGGCTTGTTGTTAGCATAGCAGCGTACAGTTCTTACTGGAACTACAATGTCCATACAAAAGTTGATGTAGTCAGTAGTGCAGTCAACAACCTCCTCAAAGTTCTGACTATGTGATCCCTGCAGGATATCCCAGTCTGTAGTTCCAAAGCATTCACTCAGAGCCTTCTCTGCCTCAGGAGACCACTTCCTGAATGAGCATGTGGTTGTAGGTAGGACCCTCACTCTTGGTTTGTAGTGAGACTGAAGCAGAACCAGGTTATCCTAGAAATTTGACTCTGTTCATCTGGACAAAGTTTTTAAGTGGGAGAAATATTTCGAGACTTATCCAAGTCTCTTCCTCAGTCTCAATTGACTGCAGGTTTCCCCAACCTTATAAACAGTACCTTTGCTTAATCACAGAGACTAGCACCATTGACAAAGGGCCAGTTGATCAGTGATATGCAAATTGTCCACTGTTTAGTAGACGTGTGAACCATTCATAGAGGGTTGAGGAATGGCTGCAATCACAGCATTGTAAGATGGCGACAGATGTACCCTTAGGCCCCCTCCTCTGTTCAGAGATGGTCGTTCCTTTTTCACGTAAATGGCCTCCTTGATTACTCTCTCAAACCAGCGCTCCTCCCTGTCCAGGATGTGCACCTCTTCATCTTTAAAGGAGTGACCACTATCCTGTAGATGTAAATAGACTGCGGAGTCCTGGCCTGACGAGGAAGCTCTTCTGTGTTGTGACATGCGCTTAGCCAGTGGCTGCTTGGTTTCCCCGATGTACAATTCACGGCACTCCTCCTGGCACTTAACTGCGTAAACTATGTTACTCTGTTTGTGCCGTGGGACCCGATCCTTGGGATGGACCAATCTTTGGCGTAGCGTGTTTTGGGGTTTGAAAGCCACTGAGACCCGGTGTTTCGAGAAAATGCGCCTCAGCTGTTCCGATACTCCTGACACATACGGGATCACTAAGGATTTTCGCTTAGGCAGTGGATGTCCTTCCTCTCTCATGAATCGCTTGGAGCGTTCTTTAGGTGTCCTCCCTGCTTTGACAAAGGACCAGCTGGGATATCCACATTTACTCAGGGCCTTTTTAACGTGGTGTTCTTCTGCTTCCCTGGCCTCTGAGTCTGTGGGAATGGTGTTAGCTCTGTGTTGTAGAGTCCTAATGACACCTAGTTTGTGCTCTAGTGGATGGTGAGAGTCAAACCTTAGATACTGGTCCGTATGTGTGGGTTTATGGTACACATCCACTTTGAAATGTCCCCCGTTGACGATGGAAATTTCACAGTCTAAGAAGGCTAGCTTGTTATTTTCCATATCCTCTCTGGTGAACTTGATGTGTTTGTCCACCCCGTTGATGTGGTCTGTGAACTGTGGTACCTCCTGAGATCTGATTTTCACCCAGGAGTCATCCACATATCTGAACCAATGGCTCGGTGGTGTTCCAGGATAGGATGATAGAGCCCTCTTTTCCACTTCTTCCATATATAGATTGGCTACTATAGGTGAAACAGGGGAACCCATGGCACACCCGTGCTTCTGCCTGTAGTACTGGCTTTTGTATATGAAATATGTTGATTGAAGACACAGTTCCAAAAACAGGCACACTTGGTCTGCGTTAAGAGAGGTTCTTTTACTGAGAGTGGGGTCATTCTGTAATCTCTTACGTACTACCTCCACTGCTTCAGTCACTGGGACACAAGTGAATAGAGATGTAACATCAAATGAGACCAAGGTTTCTTCTGCCTCCATAATGACCTCTCTCACTTTCTCCACGAAATCCAATGTGTTCCCTCTATGAATGGTTCACACGTCTACTAATCAGTGGACAATTTGCATATCACTGATCAACTGGCCCTTTGTCAATGGTGCTAGTCTCTGTGATTAAGCAAAGGTACTGTTTATAAGGTTGGGGAAACCTGCAGTCAATTGAGACTGAGGAAGAGACTTGGATAAGTCTCAAAATATTTCTCCCACTTAAAAACTTTGTCCAGATGAACAGAATCAAATTTCTAGGATTTCCTTACCTGGATTATTGAGCATGCATCGAGAACCAGGTTATGATCTGCTTTTCCAAGCACAGGCAGCGGGGTGGCGCTGTATGCGTCTTTAATATTTGCATACAGTAAATCAATAGTCTTATTTCCCCAGGTGTTACAGTCCACATACTGGGAGAAGGCAGGTAATGTTTTGTCCAGTTTCACATGGTTAGTCTCCAGCGATTAGCACAAGCGCCTCTGGGTGCTGCGTTTGTAACTTAGCAACAGCAGAATGGATGATGTCACTTGCTGTCTCCACGTCCGCCCGAGGAGGGATGTAAACAATAACAACAGTGACGTGTCCAAACTCTCTTTTTCAAGTAATAGGGACGCAAACTTACGGCCAACAGTTCGATGTCCCTGCAGCAAGTGAAGACCTTCACGTTAACATGTCCAGAGTTACACCACCGTGTATTAACATAGAGAGCAAGTCCTCCTCCTTTGTGCTTCCCGCAGGTACTTGCATCTCTGTCCACTCTAACTGTGCTAAACCCGGGTAGCTCCACGTTAGCATCTGGGATGGTGGTAGTTAGCCACGTTTCGCAAAAGCACAACAAACTGCATTCTCTGTAGGTTCTGACATTTTACACCAGTGCAGCCAGTTTGTCGATCTTATTTGAGATTGAGTTCACATTTCCCAGAATCACAGAAGGCACCGAAGGCTTAAAACGGCACTTTCTTGCAAGCCGCTTCATTTTTAGCTTAGTGCCGGCTCTGCTGCCACGATACCGCCTGCTTACCTCGTCGGGTAAATAGGGAACCACACCGGCACTGGCATTTGTTCTCAGCGCTTGAAGTTGAGTACTTGAATAGACGAGTCTCTGCATGTAAAAATCCATGCCCACGTTGTAAAAATAAGTGTGTCCAGGGAACGAATCCACATAAAATAAAGTGATAGGAGTGATCAATAAAAAAGAGAAAAATAAAAGTAGAAAAATAAAGTTGTACACGGAGCTGCTGAAAAGGCTGCCACTCTCGGCGGCGCCTGAGTCAAAGTATCTTATCTCATGATATATTCAATGCAAACAGCCAGATTTTATTTAAATAAGATAACATTTCATACAATCAAAACTTACTTTAACAACAAAGAAAGTAACAAACCTAAAATCAACCCCAGAGAAAGAGAGGAGAGCCAAAAACAAGTGCAATTCTTAAAAAAAAAAGAAGGAAAAAACAAAGAAGGTAGAATATAATTTCCCCCAATATAAAAGCTTAATCTAAATTTTATCAATTAGGTCTTGTCACATTTTTCAAAAAGTTTTGAACAGATCCTATAAGTGAGAATTTAATTTTTTGCAATTTCAAATAGTATAGAGCATCAGTTACTCACTGACTTAGTTGGCTATTATGACCAGGCTTACACAATCTTACAAGAGTTTTCAGGATAGACATTCCACTGTGGAAGCTGGTACAACAATGAATAACAATTTTTTGGTTGGTTTGCTGTTTAAATGGGGCTTGGACGAGAGGAAGAGGAGCTTGTTGTGGCAGGGCAGAAGTGATGTCACTGGTCAAAGGCTATTTTTCTCCAATCGGGGTGGAAATGGAGAAACGATTAGTGCCTTTGCATCTCCCTTACAATTCTCCCCATTTTTCTTTTGTCAGTAAGACACTCCCAAAGTTTGTGTGTTTGATATTCAAATGAAAAATCTTTACTGAGTAATACTGTGTAATTCATTGAGAAAAAATTATGTTACAACTGTCAATCGAACCCAAAATCACCAACCCATTGAGGGCTGGATTCAACATCACACCGAAAATCAAGTCAAAAACTGAAATCACAGACTGATCCAACTTGTGTGAATTTCATCCCCAGACCATCACTGACCCACTGCCAAATCAGTCATACTGGATATTGCAGGCTGCATAACATTCACACGGTGTCTCCAGACTGTTTCACTTATGTCACATGTGCTCAGCATGAACCTGCTCTCATTGGTGAAAAGAACAGTATGCTAATGGCGGAACTGCCAATTGTGTATTCTCTGCTGTATGTCAATCTAGCTATACAGTGATGGGCTGTGAGCACAGATCCCAACTAAATATTGAGCCCTCATGCCACCCTCATAGAGTCTGTTTCTAACAGTTTGATCAGAAACACTCACACCAGTAGCAAGCTGGGGGCAATTTTGTAGGGCTCTGGCAGGTCTCCTCTTGTTCCTCTTCACACAAAGGAGCAGATACTGGTCCTGCCACTGGGTTGATGCCCTTCTATGGCCCCCAGCTCTCCTCATGTAAATGCCTATCTCCTGGTATCTCATAAATGCTGTTGAGACTGTGCTGGGAGACACAGCAAACCTTCTTGCGATGACACATATGGATGTGACATCCTGGAGAAGCTGGACTACCTGTGCAATCTGAATAGGCTGCAGGTACTACATCATGCTACCAGTTATGATAAGAACACTTGCTGTTGCCTCTCCAGTGCACCTGTGGTCATTTTCATTTGCACCAAAGAAGGTAAAGTTGATTCATAATCACTTATGTTTCCTAACTGGACAGATTGATATCTCTGAAGCTTAACAAACTTGTGCAGTTTTTGCGCAGTATGGTGTATATATATATACAGTGGAACCTTGGTTCACTGCCATAATTCGTTCCAAAACTCTGGTCGTAAACCGAGTTGGTCGTGAACCGAAGCAATTTCTCCCATAAGATTGTATGTAAATACAATTAATCCATTCCAGACCGTACGAACTGTATGTAAATATATATATTTTTTAGTTTTTAAGCACAGATATAGTTAATTATACCATAGAATGCACAGTGTAATGGTAAACTAAATGTAAAAACATTGAATTACACTGAGAAAACCTTGAACAACAGAGAAAACTAACACTGCAATAGTTCGCGCTATAGTGCTAGGAACCGCTCGCTAAAAACACTTTTTTTAATGAGTTTTAAGCACAGGGGAAAAAATGAACATGTGAAAAATCCGTAATTTAATAAACCACCAAGAAAAGTAACATTGCAACAATGCAGGCTATGAACCGATCACTGTAAATAGAACTAAAACAAAAACAAGCCTTCTCTACCTTATGCGTCCCTTGCTCGCTCTCTCTTGCTCTCTCTCGCGCCTGTGTGTGTGTGCGTGCGTCTCTCTTTTGCGAGCCTGGAGTGCCTGTGTGTGTGTCTCTCTAGTGCTCCTGTGTGTGTGCGCCTCTCTCTCGCGCCTGTGTGTGTGTGTGTGCATCTCTCTTTTTGCGAGCCTGGAGCGCCTGTATTTGTGTCTCTCTAGAGCGCTCCTGTGTGTGTGTGCGGCTCTCTCTGTCTCGCGCTGCCTCTGTGTTTGTGTGTGTGTGTGTATGTGTGTGTGTGTCGCGCTCTCTCGCTCTCTCTCTTGCTCACTGCACAGGAAATGCACAGGGAGAGACTGAACATGTACAAACCGAAAGGGAACCTGGCTTGTTCGTATATCGAGTGTGTGGTCGTGAACCGAAGCAAAAGTTTGGCAAACTTTTTGGTCGTAAACTGAGTTGTACGTGTACCGAGACGTTCGTGAACCGAGGTTCCACTATATATATATATATACAGTATATATATACATTTATACTCTGAGCTCCTCCCAGCTTTGTGGTTCCACCCTGGAAAGAGAGGCAGTGCTGCCACTAAATGCCTTGTCTTCTACTTCCTTCACAGTTCAGAGAAACCACCCAGCGAGGGCAACTGACTCCGCCCTTTCTGGTCCCTCAGCCATAAAAGCACAACTGCCTGTAAGGAGGTATCACTTCTTACTGAAGTGACCACAGTGAAGGGGCTCCTAAAGGTAAAAGAAGAAATTATATTTGTTCCAGCCATGTTAATTTGATGTTGACAGTTTTGTTTCATCCTCACGCCATCGAGCATTTGTTATTGTTTGAACCTTTAAGTAAATGGGAAAAACTGGGTTGGCTCCCCAAACTTTATTTTTTGTTGAGCCCGCCATTCCCTCAGATGACTATAATGTATATATAATCACAGATGAGTGCCTGGGAGAAAATTCCACCCCGAACCATAGGTAGATGCTACTTTATTATGCTTCCTCTCTCCTGCTCTCTGCAGATCTGGAAAACAGCAAATCTATGGCATATGACAACAGTTTAAGTTCTGGGGCTCCTGAACCCACCCCTTCTGCCTCAGTGCCTTTATAACCGGCAACTCTTCCATCTTTCTCCAGTCTAATGTAAGACTTGCATCTTCAAAAACATTTCTCATGCTACACATTAAATTTTGTTTATTACTTTCTCCATAATATAAGGGGTGTGCCTGAGGGGTGCCCCAATGATTTATGTGTGTTCTTTTTTTCCTTTTATAATTTATACATACTTGATGTTCAGGGTAGTATTTTTTTATTTAGTGAAATGTGACAAATGGTCTTTCAATTCCCTAAATTTACTAAATAACAAATACAACCCTAAAATTGTGTTCTCTGTGATATTTTTATTTGAAAACTCTGAAACTCAATCATTTATAAGTGTTATTGTTTTATGTTGTATGAAGTTGTAAAATGAACTTAATAAAGCAGTAAGAAGGGTTGGGGAACCAGCTGGGAATCCCCATTTAATGGTGGAAAAAATAGGGCTATCCACAAAATAAAACCAAAAAACTGGTATAAAAGAAAAGGTATTAGAATGGAAATTATATCTACAAAGCTGACCGTAACATTCAGGAACAACAATGTGGATTCCATCGTGGCTGTTACAGAGAACCAACTCTTGGCTGTTGAACAAATGCTTGAAAGGTCATGGGAGTTTGTCAGTTCTGTCTACATGTGCTTTATGGACATGTAAAAAGCTCATGACTGTGTACCCAGTCATTTCTTTTGGAAGGTGTTTCAGGAGTATGAGGTTCATGGGCCACTCCAGCCTGTCCATCATGTCCCTTATTTGTGGAATAAGACTTGTGTTCATACGCTTAGCATTAAAGTTAGACTGATCAATGGGGACACCGGAGTCATCCAAGGATATATCACATCTCCTCTCCTGTTTATAGTTTTCATGTACAGTATGTAAAAGTTTGGAGGGTATTCAGTTTGAAAACCTAAGGGTGGAATCCCTGCATATCTTAGGAGATGTGGGTTCAAAAACGGAGTAGTTGTAGAAAAATCCATGCAGAGAATAGGAGAACATACAATCTCCACACTGACAAGGATGAGGTGCAGGTTTCAAACTCAGGATACTGGATCCAAGAGGCAACAGGACTTATAACTGTGCCAGCATCTCACACCCTCCTTAAAAAATTAAACTTAAATAATGTATCTTCTTCAGAGATTGGGCATCTAACATCTTTGAGATTCCAGCTCTGGTGTTTTTATGTCTCACACACACATACCAAGCACACACTAGGGCTAATTTAGTTTTGTCATTCCACCTAACCTGTAACTCTTTGGACTGTGGGAGGAAACTGGAGCTTTCTGAGGAAACCCATGCAGACAAAGGGAGAACATTCAATCTCAATGCAGGGAGCACCCAGGATGCGAACGCTAGTCTTCTTACTCCAGGTCAGCAGCACTACCACTGTGCCACCCTCTTCCCAGTCATGAATGATATATATTAGTTTGCCCCACGCAATTGCATTCTAAAGTGAAGCACATTTTATAAATTTTAGAAGTTTTATAATGGGGCTATTGGATAGCAGGATACCGTTCTGAAGTAAATCCTTAAAACTTATCAAATATATAAATATTTGAAGCCAAAAATATTATCAAGTATTAATCAGAATTTTCAGGTTGCAAACATATTGCAAAACAGTGTAACCATGTCAATTTAAGAAGGAAAAAATGCAAAAAGCAAAATATTGTTGCAAGATTCAGCTGTTTTAAAAGGAGACCATCTGTGAGATTTACTTTGCTGCACGTCTTCCTTCATGGTATCCTTCAGGTCCAGAAACGTGGATTCACTTCAGAAAGTCATCACCAAGCAACGTTATTGGCATTAAATGTTTATGCCCAGATGTGAATTCCTGTACACAATCTTTATGTATACAGTAATAAGCTACTGTGGCTGTTCGTTTGTCAGTCCAGGATTTTAAATCACCTGTAACTCGCAAACCGTTTGACCTATTGACCTGAAATTTGGTACAAACGTACTATGTGACGTCTGCTATCCACTTTTGGGGTGATGATTGACCTCCAAGGTTATTCCTCTTTTATTTTTATTTTATTGTAGAATCAACACTTGGCAGGAGCCAGGAGGGCGGCTGTGCGGTGCATGCGTACAGGTGCCGTTCTCATCCCTACCACATTCGCCGTCACTTCCCCTACCTCTTCATATCTTAATCATTCTTGAGGCAGATTGAAAACTTAAGTGCCAGCTTAAGTGAAAGACTAAAGAAAATGTACTAAGTAATTGCAGCACAAACACTGACTTAATCAGTTTTAATGTGAAAAGATGCCAACGAACGGAGAGAAGAAGTGGGCCGCTAGGGTGGAGAAAAGAAGAGATGCTCAGAAAGCAGCAAGTACATCAATCTCTGAGCAAACGAATGCTAAATGTACAGAGAAAGAGTATAAAAACTATGAATGCTCAAGTCAAGTGTAACATGCAGTGCGCCATTACTGGTTAGACGATAATAACTGAAAAAATCAACTTTCAGATGCTTATATTCTTTCAATATATGGAAGCTCATTTAATTATTTTGCAACGTTACTGCCAGCAGTCACTGAGTTAATAATGCATGTGTGTGCCCAGTGAGACAGAATATTGTATCCATCCACTGATCTTCCTTACCTATTTATCCAAGGCAGGGGTGCAGTACAGGTGGAGCCTATCTCAGCAAGCATCTGGCACAAGGGAGAAACAATCTCCAAACAGAATGCCAGACTACTGTAGGGCAAACACGCATACAGACAGACACACACACACTAGGACCACTCTAGGAACACCAATCCACCTAACCTGCACATGTTTGGACTGAGGCAGGAAACCAAAACACCTGTTGAAAACATGCAGACTCCAAGCGTGGAATAACTGGGCCACAAACGCCAGTCTCTGTCATTACAAGACAGCAGCTCTACCACTGTGTCACCTATAATAATAATAATAATTGCTGCCTTAATATCTTCCATCCATTAATCTATTCATATATTTTCTCTGCCATAGCCACAATAATCATAATAATAATCCATCCATTTACCCATCTTCCACTTATCCAAAGCAGAGTTATCAGGGCACATGGGGTCTGTTCCAGAAAGCTGGATTAGTGTAAAATCTGGTTAAAGTAAGCCAGGATTTATGGAAATCGAGCTAATTCCGTTCCAGAACAACTGGATTTAGGCAAACCTGCATTTTATAACTAGTTTAGTTAGAATTACTTGATTTATGAGGCCAAAGATGTAGATAACTCGCTAATTCTGCATTTTGGAATCAGATTAGGATTTTCATGTTCCAGAAAGAAACATTTGATGAAATCTATTTCAGTTATTGGGGACCACCAATGCTTTAAAACTAACCTGCAAAAGATCGGGTTTAATTTGCAGGTTTAACTCTTTGAGGTCTCAATAATTAAAGAGCAGAGTATCCATTCATAAGATCAAAGGTTGTAAATGTCCTGTCAAAAATGCTAACCCGCACAAGACAGGGACAACATGCAGACAGAGCAATGGTCCACTGCAGGGGAAACACACACACACATACACTGACACACTTGGACCACTTTAGCAATGTCAATTCACCTAAGTTTAATCAGGTTGAGTTTAGTAAGTTGAGTACAGATGTTTCAGCATAGACAGAGTGTTAGTGTAGAGCTGTCATTTCTGCCTCACAGTGTCAGGTTCCATGTGGAGTTTGCATGTTTTTGTGTATTTCCAGATTAATTGGTATCAGTGAGTGTCAGTGACTTTCTAATCAAAAACGTCCTGAGTTCTTTTTTAATATCATCAGCAAGGGTGACACATTATGCATTACAAATTCAGCAATTGCTTTGTGGTGCTGCAAACTGGTTTATTGAATATTCTGTCTTTCCATTTTAAGATGCTTTTTATAAGTTCTTTATAAGTTCTTGTAATTCTTGTGTGTGTCTGAGCAGACATGTTGTTCATTTTTTCTATATTTCTTGAGCTTCTGTAAAATAATATACAAAATAAAACATTATGTAAAATAATTTAATAAATGAAGTACTATCTATCTATCTATCTATCTATCTATCTATCTATCTATCTATCTATCTATCTATCTATCTATCTATCTATCTATCTATCTATCTATCTCCCTGATTAATAATAACCTACAATTTACATGCAACAAGATATATTCCTCTTAACAAGAACACTTTGTACCAACAACAACAACAACAACATTTATTTATATAGCACATTTTCATACAAAAAGTAGCTCAAAGTGCTTTACATAATGAAGAAAAGAAAAATAAAAGACAAAATAAGAAATTAAAATAAGACAACATTAGTTAACATAGGAAAGGAGTAAGGTCCGATGGCCAGGGTGGACAGAAAAAACAAAAAAAAACTCCAGAAAGCTGGAGAAAAAAATAAAATGTTTAGGGGTTCCAGGCCACGAGACCACCCAGTCCCCTCTGGGCATTCTACCTAACATAAATGAAATAGTCCTCTTTGTAGTTAGGGTTCTCACGGAGTCACTTGATGCTGATGGTCATACAGGCTTTTAATCCATCCATCATTTTTGGAACATCATGGTACTTAGAGTGCGCCACCACCAAAAGGACACCGGAAAAGGAAACAGAAGAGAGAGTAGGGGTTAGTACAGATTTTAGAGCCACCATGAATAGTTATTATAATGAATTGGATATACAGAGTATCAGGATTAAATTACAGTGAAGTTATGAGAAGGCCATGTTAAAGTAATGTGTTTTCAGCAGTTTTTTAAAGTGCTCCACTGTATTAGCCTGGCAAATTCCTACTGGCAGGCTATTCCAGATTTTAGGTGCATAACAGCAGAAGGCCACCTCACCGCTTCTTTTAAGTTTTGCTCTTGGAATTCTAAGGAGACACTCAGTTGAGGATCTGAGGTTGCGATTTGGAATATAAGACATCAGACATTCTGATATATAGGATGGGGCGAGATTATTTAAGGCTTTATAAACCATAAGCAAAATTTTAAAGTCAATCCTGAATGACACAGGTAACCAGTGTAGTGACATCAAAACTGGATCAAAAACCATCTAACATGAAATAACCATATATGGCATATAGCTTCAAGTGCTACAGGAAAATTCTGGAATGTTTTTGAAGAGAAGTGGCAATTTGAAAATTACAGTATTATGGTTTATTTGTGAAAGACACAATGGTTACTGCTGCTGCCTCACTGTTCTGAGACCTGGGATTTAATCCCAGCCTGGTCAATGACTACTGTATACACTAAGGACTACAGACTGGGATATCCTGCAGGGGTCATAGAGTGAGAATATTGAGGAGGTTGTTGATTGCACACCTGACTACATCAACTTCTGTATGGACATTGTAGTTCCAGTAAGAACAGTACGCTGCTATGCTAACAACAAACCATGGATTACAAGTGACATCAAGGGCCTTTTGAACCAGAAGAAAAGGGCTTTTAAAGGCGGTGATCAGCATGAGCTCAAGCGGATGCAGAAGGAACTCCGAGTCCAGCTCAGGGCGGTGAAGGAGCAGTACAGGAGAAAGCTGGAGCAGAAGTTGCAGAATAACAGCATGAAGGAAGTGTGGGATGGGATGAAAATCATCACTGGCTGCAACTCGAAGTGGGGTGCCACCATCGAGAAAGATGTGGAGAGAGCAAACCAGATGAACAACTTTTTTAACAGGTTTGACCACCCTAACCCACTCTCACCTCAGAGTACTGCACCCCCCACCCATCCTTCTGCTGATACCAGCATAGGAGAGAATTTACCCCAACCCACAATTACAGCAGCCCAGGTAAGCAGAGAACTGAGGAGACTTTGTGCCAGCAAAGCAGCGGGTCCAGATGGAGTATCACCACGACTGCTGAAGGCCTGTGCATTGGAGCTGGGGAGTCCTCTACAGCGAATCTTCAACCTAGGCCTGGAACAGGGGAGAGTCCCGAGGCTTTGGAAAACATCTTGCATCACCCCAGTCCCAAAGGTATCACATCCTAGTGAGCTGAATGACTTCTGGCCTGTCACTCTGACGTCGCATGTGATGAAGAACATGGAGCGGCTGCTGCTTCACCACCTGAGGCCACAGGTCCGTCATGCCCTTGACCCTCTGCAGTTCGCATAGCAGGAGAAGGTGGGAGCGGAGGATGCCATCATCTACATGCTACACCGATCCCTCTCCCACTTGGACAGAGGCAGTTGTGCTGTAAGAATTATGTTTCTGGACTTCTCTAGCGCCTTCAACACCATCCAACCTCTGCTCCTCAGGGACAAGCTGGCAGAGATGGGAGTAGATTCATACCTGGTATCTTAAAGACAGACCTCAGTATGTGCATTTTGGGAACTGCAGGTCTGACATTGTGATCAGCAACACAGGAGCGCCGCAGGGGACTGTACTTTCTCCAGTCTTGTTCAGCCTATATACATCGGACTTCCAATACAACTCGGGAGTCCTGCCATGTGCAAAAGTTCGCTGACGACACTGCTATCATGGGCTGCATCAGGAGTGGGCAGGAGGAGGAGTATAGTGACCTAATCAAGGACTTTGTTAAATGGTGCGACTCAAACCACCTACACCTGAACACCAGCAAAACCAAGGAGCTAGTGGTGGATTTTAGGAGGCCCAGGCCCCTCTTGGACCCCGTGATCATCAGAGGTGACTGTGTGGAGAGGGTACAGACCTATAAATACCTGGGAGTGCAGCTGGATGATAAATTGGACTGGACTGCCAATACTGATGCTCTGTGTAAGAAAGGACAGAGCCGACTATACTTCCTTAGAAGGCTGGCGTCCTTCAACATCTGCAATAAGATGCTGCAGATGTTCTATCAGATGGTTGTGGGGAGTGCCCTCTTCTACGCGGTGGTGTGCTGGGGAGGCAGCATAAAGAAGAAGGATGCCTCACGTGGACAAACTGGTGAGGAAGGCAGGCTCCATTGTAGGCATGGAGCGGGACAGTTTGACATCCGTGGCAGAGCGACGGGCACTGAGCAGGCTCCTGTCAATAATGGAGAATCCACTGCATCCACTGAACAGTATCATCTCCAGACAGAGGAGCAGCTTCAGTGACAGACTGCTGTCACTTTCTTGCTCCACTGACAGACTGAGGAGATCGTTCCTCCCCCACAACTATGCGACTCTTCAATTCCACCCGGGGGGGTAAACGTTAACATTATTCAAAGTTATTGTTTGTTTGTATACCTGCATTGTTATCACTCTTTAATTTAATATTGTTTTTATTAGTATGCTGCTGCTGTAGTATGTGAATTTCTCCTTGGGATTAATAAAGTATCTATTTATCTATCTATCCATCTACACAGTCTGCAGGTTCACCATCTTTAACAAACGAGCTTGATGGACTGAATGGTCTCCTTTTGTTTGTCAGATTTTTTGTTCTTAAATGTGTAGTTTTTTTTTCTCAAAATACACATTTCCTGCTCTAGCTCAAAGGTGTGTCTGATAATTTGACCAACAGCTCTACATAGTCCTAGTCTCAATGATCTTTCCGTTTAATAGTTTGATGCCCAGTGGAATGGTTCCTACCTTCAGCACAAGTAAACTTAAAGTAAGCAACCTGCAAAATGTACAAAGGATTTTCATGTAGCTCAATAGTCATGTAATTGTTATATATGAGAAAATCCTACTGCATTAAAAAGAGTTAAAAATCGAAGCAACTTTCATCTTCACAAATGCCTCTTTTAACAGTATACAACTTAGTTACTTCTGCACAAACACCTTATCAAAGCTCTTAAAAGTGATATATAGTACTTTAGATTTTATATAGGCATACTAAGTTTAAGTGGCTGGTAATTGGTAATGCAATTACAGTGGTGTGAAAAACTATTTGCCCCCTTCCTGATTTCTTATTCTTTTGCATGTTTGTCACACAAAATGTTTCTGATCATCAAACACATTTAACCATTAGTCAAATATAACACAAGTAAACACAAAATGCAGTTTTTAAATGATGGTTTTTATTATTTAGGGAGAAAAAAAATCCAAACCTACATGGCCCTGTGTGAAAAAGTAATTGCCCCCTTGTTAAAAAATAACCTAACTGTGGTGTATCACACCTGAGTTCAATTTCCGTAGCCACCCCCAGGCCTGATTACTGCCACACCTGTTTCAATCAAGAAATCACTTAAATAGGAGCTGCCTGACACAGAGAAGTAGACCAAAAGCACCTCAAAAGCTAGACATCGTGCCAAGATCCAAAGAAATTCAGGAACAAATGAGAACAGAAGTAATTGAGATCTATCAGTCTGGTAAAGGTTATAAAGCCATTTCTAAAGCTTTGGGACTCCAGCGAACCACAGTGAGAGCCATTATCCACAAATGGCAAAAACATGGAACAGTGGTGAACCTTTCCAGGAGTGGCCGGGCCGACCAAAATTACCCCAAGAGCGCAGAGACGACTCATCCGAGAGGTCACAAAAGACCCCAGGACAACGTCTAAAGAACTGCAGGCCTCACTTGCCTCAATTAAGGTCAGTGTTCACGACTCCACCATAAGAAAGAGACTGGGCAAAAACGGCCTGCATGGCAGATTTCCAAGACGCAAACCACTGTTAAGCAAAAAGAACATTAGGGCTCGTCTCAATTTTGCTAAGAAACATCTCAATGATTGCCAAGACTTTTGGGAAAATACCTTGTGGACTGATGAGTCAAAAGTTGAACTTTTTGGAAGGCAAATGTCCCGTTACATCTGGCGTAAAAGGAACACACAGCATTTCAGAAAAAGAACATCATACCAACAGTAAAATATGGTGGTGGTAGTGTGATGGTCTGGGGTTGTTTTGCTGCTTCAGGACCTGGAAGGCTTGCTGTGATAGATGGAACCATGAATTCTACTGTCTACCAAAAAATCCTGAAGGAGAATGTCCGGCCATCTGTTCGTCAACTCAAGCTGAAGCGATCATGGGTGCTGCAACAGGACAATGACCCAAAACACACCAGCAAATCCACCTCTGAATGGCTGAAGAAAAACAAAATGAAGACTTTGGAGTGGCCTAGTCAAAGTCCTGACCTGAATCCAATTGAGATGCTATGGCATGACCTTAAAAAGGCGGTTCATGCTAGAAAACCCTCAAATAAAGCTGAATTACAACAATTTTGCAAAGATGAGTGGGCCAAAATTCCTCCAGAGCGCTGTAAAAGACTCATTGCAAGTTATCGCAAACGCTTGATTGCAGTTATTGCTGCTAAGGGTGGCCCAACCAGTTATTAGGTTCAGGGGGCAATTACTTTTTCACACAGGGCCATGTAGGTTTGGATTTTTTTTTCTCCCTAAATAATAAAAACCACCATTTACAAACTGCATTTTGTGTTTACTTGTGTTATATTTGACTAATGGTTAAATGTGTTTGATGATCAGAAACATTTTGTGTGACAAACATGCAAAAGAATAAGAAATCAGGAAGGGGGCAAATAGTTTTTCACACCACTGTATGTATCAAACACTGAATTATAATTTCTTAGCTTTAAGGTTGTATTTTCTCAGCTTTAACGTTGTATTGACTTTCCAGTACTTTCCAGGCTAAATTTATCGGTTAACATTTGTCAGGATTTTCTATAAAACTTTTAGACTCTTACGTTAGTCTGGCTGAGCGTCACGTTTCTTGTAGTAAAGACAGAAATGCGGATAAAAGTGGATTTACAGGTCTGAGTAATATACAGGTTTAACTTTCCCCTTATTTGGCGAGACACGCTCTTAAATCCTGTTTACAGTGTTGTCAGTTGCTATAGAGACGAAGCCGCGTGACTGAAGCGAACCAGCTTGTTTACGAGAAGAGGGCGAATTTACAGCCGTAGGAATAATTCATCCATTTTCAGTCCTGCTCTATTCACTTAACATTTCCACGATCCCTCCACATTGACTCACGCCAGACCAATTTATAGTCGCCAATTAACATATTTAGAATGTGGAAAGAATGGACTGCCGAGAGGAGCAAGTAAAGTCATATATAAACAACCAAATTTATTTAAAAATTAACATTGGACTGTATCTGTTTTGCAAAGTGCACAATGCACAGTATCGATCTTCTGAACAGTTCTTCTTTACTTAAGAGTCAGCAAAAAACTGTAACTGGGATCTTAGTATAAGAAGAATCTAGATGTTTCAAATACCTCATATTTTATCTACGCCTTTTTAATTATTTGACCCGTGAGTAAGAATGGATTTTGCAATTTCTTTCATTATGAAATAACCATGGAAATCACTACCTGCGTTTTCAAGAATAAAAAGATAAGAAAATGCTAAAAATGTTTCCAAAAGTGTCCCTCTTAAGTCAGGTGTAGCAGTTTATCGCTTGCGATTTGATTAGCTCTCGATTACGACATAGCCTTTCACTCCCTAGACCTTCAAAGGGGGCGCTAAAAAAAGATAGGAACGTTGTAATCAAACATATTTCTCTCATTTAACAGTCTAAGCCACACCCTGTCGCCTTCGGGTCAGCCAATGAAAGCTCGGCGCACGTGACGAGCGTTCTTTACGATGACCTCATCTCTGGTGTGGGATGACGTCAAATTCAAGATGGATGGAATCACGACGGCTACACGCTCAACTGAATACTGAAAGAAAGTAGCGTCAATTGGCTTTGAGGAAAGGCAAAAAAATCAGAAAGGTGAGTTAAAGTTAAATTTAAGTTGCGCTCCGAGACGCTGGGTCAGTTAACCTATCAGTTTCAGTTTGGAAAAGGCGTCCTTTCCTGACGTAACTCTGAGGTGGTTTCTTTTTTCTTCTCAGCAGATCGACTGTGCAGTCCCTAAGCGAGGAAATGCGCATGCGTTTAATGGAAAAAGCGGCCGCGAGGTGTGTCATGTGCAGCTGCTCAATGCCCAAACTGCAGCTTCATCGTAACAGCGCATGTGCCATGCCAGTACTGGTAAACTTAAAGTTTGTTAATGCGCATGCTCTTTGGCAAGGCGCGACGCGGCTTTCTTCAGGGCGCAGGCGTAGCATTTAATTTGTGATAAGTACTGGCGACTGTTAGAATGATTTGTCAGTGAAGAAATAATGCCGAAATAAACTTACTTTTACCCATTCTTCTTTTTAGCTCATCTTAATAAAAAGTAGCACGTGTATGATAGACGTTGTTCGGAGCAGTGACATGGGTAAACCAAGAAGTGCAATTTTGTATTAAACGGTGAAGTTCTGGTTTAAATATTTTTAAAAGCTCGTTCTTTACTATATAGGACATTTTTCTGATGTGCATCCGTCGTGTCACTATTCAATATTCGATCTCCGTCTGCAGTATGTAATAGGCGCCTAGACGCTAGTATTTCGTAAAAAGATTTCTGTTTTTAAGACCTGAACTTGAAGCGTGATCACTGGACCTAATGATGTCCACATCTATTTATACTTTTAGTGGTGGTTGGACTGAGTACAAGCAAGTTTCCCTTTCTTTGGGAAATATCCCAGATTTAAGCAAGATAAGTACCCAGTACAATAACTGGAATATGATTTTTAGATACGTAAAAGCAAATTCTTAACACTTGACATTTAAATACAGCGTTAACTTAATGTCGGAGTTGCCAGAGAAACGATTTGACAATATGGATCTGTAAAGCGTTCGTGCAATTTCAGACAATTTTGGAACGTGTCAGTGAAGTTAAAACCAATGCAGACTCTCACGTAAAAGTGCATCTTTTACACTTCTAGCAGAACTTATGGGATGGTTAACTCCGACCCTGGAGTGACGCAGTGGCTGCAGGTTTTTGTTCCAACTCAGTTGTTCAATTAGAATTCAGTCCTCACCAATGACAGATCTTAATTTTATGGCTTGTTGGTGTGTTAACTCTACCATGTCGGTACATTCTTTTTTCATTTCTAATAATACGTATATAAGTTATTTGAAGCCTAAAATGGATGAGTAATTTTTCTGTTCTTGACTTTCTCTTTAGTTTCCTTCTGAGTGCTTAAACCAAATAGGTATTGACAATACACCTGGGTTGAAATGGAGAGAAGCTAGATGTAGAACTACTGGTCCTTTGTCATTTGCATCTTATTGCTAATAAAGAGCAGTTTAATCAATGAATAAAGCTGTTTAAGAGTAAAACATGCAATTAAAGGTTCAAAATCTTAACAAGCAAGACAGCTAAAATGAACCAGAAAAAATGTCACTTGAGTAACAAGTGCTTCAGCAATGAATGATTTCTTATGAAACAACTGGGTTGGTGCAAAAACCTGAAGCTACTGTGGTATTCCAGGACTGATGTTGCTCAGCCCTTATTTAAAGAGTCTGAGTCTTAAATAGCAATTTAATTAAGTTAATTAACAGCAAAAACTAGTCACTAATTAAGAAAATGCTTAGAATGAAAACCTGTGACTCTCCGGGATTGGAGTTGGCCACCCCTGAATGAATAGTTCCTTTAGATTGCTTCTAGTAGGAAAAGTAAATGGTGTTGCTATACTGTACATTCCGATGAGTATTCAGACTCAATTGTAATGGTTCAGAGTCTCTGGAATGTATTAGGTGATGCTTCTGTTACCTGAAAATGATTTCATCTGCTCTCTTTTAAATGGTTGGATTAGCAGTAATGTCCAGGATTGCAATCATTCAGAGAACTTTAAATCCAAAAATGCTGGCAATGTTAAGCAGAGCATCCATCCATCCATTTTCCGACCCGCTGAATCCGAACACAGGGTCGTGGGGGTCTGCTGGAGCCAATCCCAGCCAACACAGGGTGCAAGGCAGGAACCAATCCTGGGCAGGGTGCAAACACACCGCAGTAAGCAGAGCATATCCATGCTATTAAATTATTTGTATTATGGTACAGCATTTTGTAACAAATGTATTTGATTAATTCTGGTTTTGTGATAACAGAATTAAAAATGTTTTGTTGTCTGCCTTTCAACCAAAGGTGCTGGTCCATACAATCCAGAAGTGGATCAACTGGGTATAATGGAAGGTGGATTTTACTTTTAAAATGTAATAAAATGTGTGCACTCAATGTTTTGTTATATGGTGCCCAAACCTCTGTAATTATAAAAAAATAGCAAATTATAATAGAATTATTAAGGCTGCATCATGGATTGAGAAAGCATAATGTATATTTGTGATATATTATAATTAATCATCTGATTCCCCTCTTGCTCAGTTGTTAACACTGCAGCATTTGTAAAGCACTTCCTGTAAATATAATCATTATTTGCCAAGATATGTACAAGAGTATGGCATTTAAACAGGTCAAATTGTTTCTTTAAAGTTCATTAAGTATGTTTTCTCAAGGACAATCTCATAAAAATGTCTTAGCCATTTTTTGTCTTGTACCGTTCACAGTGTAACCAAAACAACACAGCATATCTCAAATAATGATTCTGTTTGATGTTCTCCTGTCACTCACACATTTGTTGAAAAAAATCTGAAGAAGACGTGCATGTTAGGCATAAATAAAAGGAGCAAAGGGAGTCATTTCATCTTGTCGTACTAATCCTTACTTTAGGTGTGATTTGAGGTTGAGTACTTCCTGTGAAAATAAGATTATACAAATAATCTTATTTTATTTTCTTATTGCCATTTAAAAAAATTTAAAAGTTTTTTTGTGAAATTTTAAAGAGTGTATACAGTACCAGTCAAAACTGTTAGAACAACCTGATTTTATTTTTTCAGTTTTTATTGAAATGTGTAAGCAGTGAACAACGTGAAATAGTATAAAGGAAAGTAAGAACCAGCCAATTGTTTAAAAAAAGTTTTGAAGAGTAATATAATTTTCAGAGTTATACAAAATAGCCACTTTTGGGGAACAAGTAATGGGTGAACAACATAACCAGCTTTGCTGCAGCAATGTCAGTTAATTAAGTCTTGAAAGATGTTGCAAACAGTTTCTACAGGTGTTCCAACGTTTGTTGATTACTTTCAAGCCATGTATCTGTATAAATGCAGTGATGAAACACACAGTGTTGGACAATATTGCACTGTATACTGCTAACATAATTGTAAGAAAGAGGCAATTAATAGAGGAGATAGACAGATGATTACACTCCTTAAAAGTGTAGGTATGTCCTTTAGAGAAATTACTAGGAAAGCCAAGTTGTCAGTGAGTACAGTTTCCCACATTTTTATATTGTACTGGGTAGAGATACTCCAGTCATGTGTTATTAGGGCTGATACCACTCACTGAACTGGCCAATTCAGATACTGATTTGTTTTCTTTATTCTTACTTTTTATTCCTTTTTACATTAAGCTCCTGTATAATTAGCCATGTCTTATATTAAAGTGTTATTTTTTTAATTAAACTACAGACCATACCTCTTTGTTAAAAAAAATTCTGTTGGTTTATTGTTCAATGACTGTAAAAATATTAAAATAAAATTCTCTTAAAACATACTTTTTAAAACTAATAAAACATGTACACAAAATAATTATCCATAATACACATGTCATAGAAGAAAATAGTTTTTTGTCATTGTTACAAGCTGTAATTCTAATAAAATGTCTTACTCATTCTTTTATTTTCTACTGAAGATGCACTTCTCTTTTTTACAATCTGCTAATTCCTCAGATTCCCTTTTCTCGGTTTATTACTCCACTTTCTTTAATGTAAAAGACAATATTCCTGCCTTCATTCTCTCCTAAAGCTTGACTGTCAGCTCTGTGTTTACAGGAAGTTCTAGGCAAAATGAGAGATGTGATTCCTGAAGTACAATAATACTTTGCGTAAAGGAGCACCACAACTAAATTACCTTTAAGTTTAGAAAAGCAGACTCTGGGGAGAAAAAAATGTTTTTTGAAACTAATTTACCGATCACCAATCAGGTTATTTGGGGTGAAAATTCGCTGATCTCAATCAGCAGCCAATCGATCAGATCATCATTTACATCCTCACAGGTGGTGCAGTGGTAGTGCTGCTGCTTTGCAGTAAGGAGGTTGTGGGTTCACTTCCTGGGTCCTCCCTGTGTGGAGAGCGCTATGAGTAGTGAGAAAAGTGCTATATAAATGTAAAGAATTATTATTATTATTAGTACTGGGATTACGCCACAGTTCTAGCCTTTTGACACATTGTGTTGCACTTTCTCTCTTCTATTCTGTCCTGTAACATCCTGTTTAGTCCTCAAGTATTTTTTGCTCAGATCTTCCTACTCTTTCTTTTTTCTCAGTGCAGCAGAAACTGCTCTCTTTGGGTACAACTGCTGCAAAGTTAGCCCAAGCTTAATGTTGGAAATCCCTTGATTCATAATCCACACATTTCTGGAAGTTCTCATTTCAGACTCATTCTAATATTTATCTGCTGCATAATTTAATGGTGTGGCTGACTCCAGTATTTCTAACTGGCAATCCTACGTGCAACTTGTTTATTGTCATATGGCTACTGTGACTTGTTGTCTGTGTAGTTTTTGTGTATGCGTGTGTTAGTGTGTAGCTATGCCTTCCTTCCTTTGATGCTATTTCCTGGTCACATGTGGATGTGGGAGTTTTTGTATAGTTCAGTGTCTGAATGGCATTAATATACATTGACATAATAATATAAATTTAATAACAAATTGCTATCAATTATTTGTATTGTTTAATCATACAACTATAGAATATTTTGTAGCCTTTTTTCTTAATGGAGTGTTAGATATTTTTCTTATGTCATTATTTAGCAAATGCTGTTTCTACTGCTATAAAAATTGCCAAGTATTCTTTTCTATTCACCTTCAAAAACACCTACATTAATAAATTCCAGTTTTTTTATTTACATGTTTTGTACATCTGTTTAATTTTTTTTTATTTAATTAGTTTGTCTTTACTGATTTACACTGCCACAACACTTAAAATTTACCATATTATGACTTCTGATTCCTAATAGTTCAATTACCTACATTTTTGGATTCTGTCAGGTACACAGTACAAAGTCAAGTGAGTTTCCTCAGTTTGCTGTTTTGTTTTTTTGCACTGGTATATATTGGCCCAGGTCTAAATTGTTTATGCTCACATTGCATTTTTGCATCTAAGGTGATTCAGTAAGTTAATGAGAAAATTTGTACTTTATTCCACTTTGTGGTGGTGAGTGTCTCCATACAGGTAAAATAGATGGATAGTAATTTCAGTAAAACCATATATGAAGAAGTATCTTCTGGCTTGTCTAAGAGGAATTACACTGTTAAGCAATCTTCCCTTCAAATGCAAACCAAAAATCATAAAACCAGAAGGGAATACTGTACCCAAAAATGACATTTTTTATCTTTTACCTACCCATGTACTTTGTACTGGTGGCTGAGAAAAAAATTTAATGTCATATTTTCTTGAAAAAAGTATGTTAAGAGAGATTCTCATA
This sequence comes from Erpetoichthys calabaricus, assembly GCF_900747795.2. Classification (NCBI taxonomy): domain Eukaryota; kingdom Metazoa; phylum Chordata; class Cladistia; order Polypteriformes; family Polypteridae; genus Erpetoichthys; species Erpetoichthys calabaricus. The sequence continues at coordinate 194,831,248 of NC_041397.2, forward strand.
AACGGGATCGATAGGAGACCAATGCTGGATAGTGGTAAACGTTGTGGAAATGTTCATATATAAAAGAAAAAAAAAAACACACTATTTGTCTGAATGTAAGCAGCCTGAAAGTATACGGTAAACTCAGTGATTCATGGGATAGAATTTTTGACTTGAAGACCCAACGCTCCCCATCATTTGTTGGTCAAGAGTGCTGTCTTCAATTCAAAATGTCCCTCACATGAGTTTTTGAGTTTCCTGTTGACATACAGGCTGATAATATGATAATAATTGAGGAAGTAAATAATTAACATTTTAGCTAAAATGCATGCATTTTGTATGTTTTGAAATTTCGCTTGTAAATATGACGTGTGGATTATGTGACACGAGTAAAATGAGATTTTATTTTTCATTTTACTTGGATGTTTTTTCACAACTTTTGCCACTGCCTAGGACTGATCACGTGTCAGTCTAATTTATGAGAAACTTTCTTATGTACTTTCTCCAAGAAAATATCAGGTTATAGGTAACATCATAAAAACAATTTCATTTTTGGGAAAAGTATTTTGTTAATTGAAAACTTTTTTTCCATCTTGTCTCTCCCATCATATCCCAAAGTAATGTGAGTCATGTTAATTGGCTACTCCAAACTGTCTCGCTTTGAGTAAGTGTGGGTATGTAGAACTACACCCCGCCCAGAGCCTGCCGCTGCCTTCCACTCATTGCTGCTAGAATAATAAGCAGCCACTAGAAGCCTTGCACATGTTTAAAACTGAATGAAAGAGAGGCTGTATTAAACAGAGGAATGATTTAAGCCAGGATAACTTTAGGAGCATGAAATGGCATTAAAGTTTTATTGAATATATGCTTTGATTGTAATAAATTGATATTGTTGGCTTACATTAAAAATAACTTGGTATCACTTTAGGTTAGATGTCCCTAATTACACTGTATTTGCCATATAATTAAATGTATATTTGCAGAGGAACTAGGTGTTATTTATTACCTTGTATTTCCTGTGTAACACAATGTAATCAATTGTAATTGTTATTCCACAAATTTATATACATACGTACTTATAAAAATAATTAGTGTTACACTGTATTTTACAGTAAGTTAAAGGTAATGACATCTAGTTACTCAGTAATTATACAGGTAATTACATGGTAAGTAAATTGTATTAGGGACACCTATTCTAAAGTGATACCAATAACTTTTATTTTAGGTACATAAGATAATGAAAATTATTTTGGTCAAACTTCTGTTTTGTCATTACATCATTCTTTCTCTGTCCAACTTATTCTTGGCTTGAAGTTGAAGAAATGGGGAGATACTTAAAATGATACACCATTACTTCTCTTGCAGTTTACAAACGCGTACACTATAATGTTAGGACTTGCTGACATAGTCCAAACTTAATTTCCTTATTGTTCATGTCTGTCTTTGTTCCAGTAACTGCCATAGTGAGGACACTGAGCAAAGAGCTCCAGCATAACCTTTACAGTAATATACTGTATAATCCATGTAACAACTGTTAATCAACAGGTTTTCTGACAAATTGTTTATACTATGACTAAAGTTAGTTTTTATAGTATGTTTCATTATGAATGGATACATCTAGTTATTTTTGAGATATTTCTTTAGTTGTATAAAACTACTGTTTAGCAAGCTACCTAGAGTACATTTGGGTAAAATAGTGAAAAAGGCACCAGTATCTGTTTTCACACGTTCAGCTCACATGCCCCAGATCACCACATCTGTAAAGTACATTTCATGCTGCGGTGACCCAAAAAATCACTTCAGCTTCCTTTTACTTTCCAAACAGACACATACAATATTTGGTTGATTGATTAACAATGAGCTAGCCTATCATGTGTATGTGGCTGCAATTGACTGGCATTGCATTCAGGATTTTTATCTGGCTTGCAACTGACATTGTCTGGGTAGGCCCCAGCTTCTCGGAAACTGTTTAATGAAGTAAACCGGTCTAGAAAATGGGTAGGTAGAAGCAGATAATATTCTCCTCACATTAAATGAATAATCTGTAGTTTTAGATAAAATGATACATATAATGGAAATATGTGTAATTAAACTGTCTTAAAAAGTGTTCACAAACACCCATATATTTAATGATATTTGATTAAAGCGTTTGATTCATTCTTTGGTTGATTCTCATACTTGTGTTTATTACATCTGAAAAACAGTCTAAGAAGTTATTAACTGTTTTTGTTTCTGAGAAGAAAAAATATCCAAGGGAAAGTAAATGTCACATAGACACTGTGTTAGGTTGTGTAATCAAATACTGCAGTTGAAATGTAACATGAGCTTCTAGCATTCTTCCCTGCAGCTGGAATGAAAGATAAACAAACTACCCTTTGTTGAATATCTGTTTCACAGAAATCATGTCCAGGGAAAGATAATCTCAAATTCAAAGACAGGTTTGTTTTTTTAGTTGTTAGCATATGGAACAATACTTTTGGGCTTTCAAAATAAATGTTTTTATAATATGAGCTGTTTAATTTTAAAGTAGTGTAAAGTGGAGCAAATTGCATTGATATATTCTTGAAAACACTTTCCTATTTAAATATGTTGCATCAGCATTGTAAATTGGAGATGATACACTAAGGAAATAAAAAAAAATATTATTTAGGACAACATTCTCACTTGTATTTTTATTGTATTTTACAGCACATCACGATGGAGGATCTTCTTCATTATGTTAATCCAGCTCATGGCATATCTCTTCTCAGTTCTTTAAATGAGCAGCGTTTAAAAGGACAGCTTTGTGACGTTGTTTTAATTGTTGGGGACCACAAATTCAGAGCTCATAGAAATGTTCTGGCTGGCAGTAGTGAATATTTCCACACTTTGTTTTCCAGTAAAGACAGAGAGGCTCATACTATTGTGCAGTTGGACTTTTGTGAGCCAGATGCATTTGAAAATGTATTAAACTATCTTTATTCCTCTTCCCTTGTTGTCGAGAAGGACAACCTGGCAGCTGTTCAAGAGCTTGGATACAGTCTTGGAATCTCCTACCTTACTAATATTTTGTCCAAGAAGCCACGGCTTCCATACCTCAGTTCTGGTAAGAAAACAGCATTTTCTCACAATGAAGGTGGTCCTCAACAAAGAAGTGTTATTGTTTGTCAGAATCGTAACAGTAAGCCCAGCACTAGTTGTCAAAATGAGGTGCCTGCACAGAAAATGTCTGGTACTTTGCAGGCCAGCACCAAGCCTTTGATTGACAGAAACTGTAGAGACCTGCCATATGTTCCACTAAATGAACCAAGGCACTTTTGTGAGAAAAATGGAAACCTGCCACCCAGCACTGTTCAAGTACCTGACACTTTGAGAAACAGCAAAAATTCCACACAATCACCACTTTCTAATGTTTCCCAGAAAACACAGCAAACATCAATGTCATCTAATAGGCCACAGTTAACTTCATCTTTATCCTTTAATGAGTCCTACTTAATGCAAGATGTACAGCCAAATTGCAGTAGGAAAAATGATGGCCTGAGTTCATTACTGCAAACTAAGGCCAGCCCTGGTGCTATAGCAAGCAAACTGGATTCAGAAAACAAAAGCATTGACAGAAGTGGTCCACTAGTTAAAAGTTTATTACGCAGATCATTATCAATGGACAGTCCAGTACCTGTCTGCTCTTTAGCTCTGGATCTGAAATCGTCTCATGTTCCTAAAGAGCCAGTGTTTAGTACTGGATCTGAAAAGCTGTTATGTAGGACCTCTCCAGATTGTGAGTATGTGCAAACAAAGTCCAATATTATTCAAACCCTACAGCTCAGACCAGGAATTTTTATCAAGTCAGAGTCTGCTTCTAATAAAACATTAAAAGCAGAACCCAGTAGTCCACTTGCAGACCCATCTGATATAATAAGAATCACTGTTGGAGAAAGTTTGCCAGTAAACTTCAGAGATTTACAGGGAAGTGCAGAAGAAGGTCCCAGAACTCTCTATAAGCATAACCTGAAAAGAAAGTGTCGGCTGGACAACAAAAGAAGTCAGCAAAGGAAAAAGAAGGGTTCAAATAATGACTTTAATATTGAAGAATACAAACATAATGTAGACGATAATGATTCAGATACAGATGAAGACTTGCAGGTGGTAGAGTCTCGACAAAGTAGGATGTTTAAATGCTGGAGTTGTATTAAAGTATTTAGGTCAAACACTGGACTGTACCGACATGTGAACATGTACCACAATCCAGAAAAACCTTATTCATGTGATATCTGCCATAAACGTTTCCATACCAATTTTAAGGTCTGGACACACTGTCAGACGCAGCATGGAATAGTAAAGAACCCAGCACCAGTTTCAAGTTCGTATTCTGTGTTGGATGATAAATTCCAGCGGAAATTAATTGATATTGTTCGGGAGAGAGAGGTAAAGAAAGCTTTAATGGTGAAGTTGAGACGAAGCAAGCAAAGTTGCCAGGCTCAGCAGTTTGGGCGGTGGAACCTAAGAACAAGATCAAAGACCTATTTTTGTAATTACTGCGGGAAGGTATTTCGTTTCCATTCGCAATTCAAGCAGCACTTAAAGATGCACCCTGGGGAAAAAACTTTGTCTGACGAAGACTATATTCCAAAAGAGAAAGAACAAGCTACTAGCCCAATTGACAGTAAAAAACAAGAATTCTACCCCTGCCGGCTTTGCAATGCAAAACTAACTTCTGTATTAGAGCAAGGGGACCATGAGAGGATGTGCAGAAATGCTACTGTCTGCCCATACTGCAACCTGCGGTTTACTACTCCGGAGTTAAAAATGGAGCATGAAAGCCATTGTGACTATAAGAAGCTAACATGTCTTGAATGTATGCGCACTTTTAAGTCTTCATTTAGTATATGGCGTCATCAGGTTGAGGTTCACAATCAAAATACAATGACTTCCAAAGAAAATCAGTCCCATTCTTTGTCCAGTCATAATGGGGAGGTGCCAGGTAAATTAAAGGCTCAGCCATCAACAGTGGAAACAAAAAGTGGAAGCAGCTCTGGTGCCTCCAAAGATGAAATGACTTTCAGCAGTTCTTCTGAGCAGATGCATTTTGACTCTGAAGATTCCTCCTATCTTCCAGAGGATCTTACTGTATCCCATAAACTTGCATTGAAAATTAAGGAGGAACCAATGGAGGATGCTGTGGAAGATGAGTTACCAGAGTCAGGTGCTGAACCAATAAGTAGTATGGGAGATGATGAGAAAAATGTGTGGCCATGTGAAAAATGTGGTAAGCTTTTTACAGTGCGCAAGCAGCTTGAGCGACACCAAGAACTTCTGTGCCACATCAAGCCCTTTATTTGTCATGTTTGCAGTAAAGCTTTTCGAACAAACTTCCGCCTCTGGAGCCACTTTCAGTCTCACATGGCTGGCACAGAAGAAATTGGTGTAAAGGATTCTCCTCCTCCTTCCTCCCCATCTCCGCCATCATTTACATCTGCTATACCCTCACTTCCTCCTCCGCGAGAATCACCTAAACAATTCCCAACACTAGCAAAGGCCAAGGTAGTGGAGCCTGAGAAGACTGCTTCCAGTACTACTACTTCTTCCATGAAGAAAAACAGTCCTGTAGCATCTTCACAGGAATCAGATTCACTGTTTTACCATGCACATCCTCTCTCGGCAATCACCTTCAAGAGGCAGTACATGTGCAAACTCTGCCACAGGACTTTCAAGACAGCTTTCAGCCTTTGGAGCCATGAACAGAGCCACACTAATATGTAAATATAAATACTGACATAATGATGGAATTATGATAAGATAGCTGTTAAATGCAGCACTAGCAGGGAAGCAAGATGTATTTTGTGAGGATTCAGCCTCAAAGTTACTTTGCTTGTATTTCAGCTATGCAGAAAGATTTGTGGAAAACGGAGTCAAGGAGATTCATTAAACATGGATACAATCCTGTCATGAGATGACAACCAATAAATATTTAAATGTTATTTATACCCATTTATCATTATATAATTCATGTAATGGAAATTAAAGTTGGCTATGGCCAGGACAAAATGTTGGAAATCTTTAAAAAGGGTTGGGTTTTGTTTGTTAGGTAAGTATCCTTTGCTGTATCAACAAAGCGGTACGTTTTGATTTTGCTTTAGTTCAAGTGTTTTTACTTGCTAATTAATTATCACTTTCCTAAAGTTCTTTGAGTGAGGGAGAAGAAATAACTAAATACTCACTTGAAATGACTTAATATTGTTTCCCGGGATAGATGGTTGTAATGAAGTACTGTTCAGGGGATGTTTGATTGTTCAGGAACTAATGTTAGGAATTTCAATTCAGACCATAAAAGCAATAATAATAATACCATAAACCTCAAGAGTTTCATAACTGTACATAGCAGTTCATCCCAACTTAAGCCCAAAACAACAAAATACTTTACTACGCATTGCTGCTGTTGAGTCTTTTCATCCTTCGTTTTGGGTGTCTTTACTCTGTTTTTTTTTTTTTTTTTGAAGAGAGGAATTTGTTAAATGGAAAACCAACTGCATTCATTTTAGTTTACCAACAGAAAAGCTTGCTTGATGAAAGTGAAACATAATTTAAGTAAATTTCTTTAAAATTAATATTTTGTTCCTAAACACCCACATGAAGCAAAAGTACAATTTAGGCTCAAAAGTAAGTAAAACAGATTGTAAGTTCGTAAGCATAGCAACTTTTTTTTTTTTTTTTGTTCTGGAAATAAACAATTTTGTTTATGTGCCATTTCTGTTTTATTCACAACATTTAATCTGGTTTAACTTGGCTGGTAACTTATTAATATATATTATTGTACAGTTGCAGTACTGCAACATTTTTGGGTTATACTGCAGAGCATTTATTTTAATTTGGTGTCATTCTTGAGAGCAATTGTTTCAAATTCAGAACAAAGTATTCCTAGAAAATATGTGGATAATATTTGAATTATATGATACAGTGATCCCTCGCTATATCGCGCTTCGCCTTTCGCGGCTTCACTCCATCGCGGATTTTATATGTAAGCATATTTAAATATATATCGCGGATTTTTCGCTGCTTCGCGGGTTTCTGCGGACAATAGGTCTTTTAATTTCTGGTACATGCTTCCTCAGTTGGTTTGCCCAGTTGATTTCATACAAGGGACGCTATTGGCAGATGGCTGAGAAGCTATCCAGCTTACTTTCTCTCTCTCTCTCTCTTGCGCTGACGTAGGGGGGTGTGAGCAGGGGGGCTGTGTGCAGCTGCTTCCTGAAGGACATGCTGCACGGAGCTTCGCATACTTAAAAGCTCAAAGGGCACGTATTGATTTTTTTTATCTGTCTCTCTCTCTCTTCCTGCTCCTGACAGAGGGGGTGTGAGCTGCCGCCTTCAACAGCTTTGTACCGGCGGTGCTTCGCATACTTAAAAGCCAAAAAGCCGTATTGATTTTTTTTTGACTGCTTGCTTTGCACTCCTTTGAAAAGGAAGATATGTTTGCATTCTTTTAATTGTGAGACAGAACTGTCATCTCTGTCTTGTCATGGAGCACAGTTTAAACTTTTGAAAAAGAGACAAATGTTTGTTTGCAGTGTTTGAATAACGTTCCTGTCTCTCTACAACCTCCTGTGTTTCTGCGCAAATCTGTGACCCAAGCGTGACATTCTAAAAATAACCATATAAACATATGGTTTCTACTTCGCGGATTTTCCTATTTCGCGGGTGGCTCTGGAACGCAACCCCCGCGATGGAGGAGGGATTACTGTATACAACATTTGAACATTTAATATAAATTACCACATTATAAAATGATTCATGAGCTCTAAACACAGTGAGGGTTAATAAAAGACAAATATGAAATAGTCTTTTTTTTTAATTGCATTAAAGGCACTTACTTCAGGTCAGACGATCAAGGTTGTAGTCATTTCCCTGTAAATATATTTTCCATGCTGTTTGTATGTTGATTAGTGGTTCATTTTTATTATACATTTAAACTTGATGGCTAGATTCTGTAGCCCTGTTATTACAGAATAAGTGTACATCATACAAATTGTTACTTAAACATCACAAGATTATGTAAGTATAGTCCACATATTAAAAGTATATTTAATTTATTTACTGAAATGTGTTTTGCTCAAGTTGTTGTTTTTTTTTCCTCACAAACTATTAACATTGCACAGATAAGACCCTTACCTCAAGAATATATCTAATATATCAGTGCCCTTGACCTGTCTGCATTTGAATAAGTTAAAAGGATTTTTTTTATACCTCTTGCACATGGTGCACACAAGCTGGAAGGTAATTTGCATATTAGCCAGTGAATTATTTTTTAAAATATAATAATCTTACACGTTGTATAAATTCCCGTGTCTGGTTTGATTTCAAATAAATAATTGGACCAAATGTTATTTCAGTTAATTCCATAAATCCTGTTGAACGTTTTGTAATAACATCCTGTTGAATTATATGACCATATTCAGTCAGCAATATATTAAACGTAACCTTTTCTAGCCCACCTAATCCAATTGAGGATAACAGGTTTTAGTGGCGGAGGCATATCCCAGTAGCATCAAGCGTAAAGCAGGAACTAACCCGGCATTAGACTCCAGTTCTTTTGTAGGACAGACTTATGCACAGTCACATAGGATGGTTAATTTAACCTGCATGTCTTTGGTGTGTGTGAGGAAAGGCCACGTGGAAAACATGCATACTTTAAACAGATGGCAACAAGGTGCAGAATTTGAACTGGCAAATCTGGAGATGTACTGGAACCAGTGTAACACTCTGCCATATAGTAATAAATGTCTGGATACAAATTCGGTATCTTTTGTTACTTGTTTTTGACAAATATGGAATTTACTTCATTAAAATATTAGTTTCTTATAATGTGGAGAAAACATTTTCAGAAATATCAGTGACAGTTATGAAATACAGTGCATTTAACATCATCTGTTAGGTTAAACTGGTAAAATATTAAATGGTTGATAAATTTATCACATTTTTATACAGAAAGCTTCATTTGTATTCTCTTGCATATGTGAATGATTTACAATGGCTGTGTGGTTAATGAGTTTGATACAATAAAATACCCAAGAAATTTTGTAACTTTGTTCACAGTCTATGAAACTATTTATGTCTTGACTGCAGTAACATGGCTTGAAAAACCATTTTTTTTGCTTTGGTGGTTTTGCAGTGTGTTGAGCTTTTTTCTAGTGTACGTCTTTGGTTTCGTAGCTTTTAAAATAAAAAAAAAAAACCTCAGTGCACTTAAAGGTGTGTTCTTTTAATAATTATGTTACACTTGTGAGAAATCCAAAGTCAATGAATGTGGCAAACAGTACAAAATGTCTTTACGTAGATTTTAAATGTTTTCTTGTTTTATTTTCACATTACCATTTGCAGTGTCATTTGTCATGTTAATATTCCCCACAAGCTATTATTTAACAAGGTTTTTCAAAATCCAGTCATTTCTATAAATACTATGCCTGGTCATATTTTCATTTCATTTGTGTCATAAATACCCACTGATTTACATTGGGGGGTCCCAGTCCTCATCCTCTGAACTCCATGTAGGTTTTTGCTCCACACAGTTTCCCAGTCAGTAAATCATTTCTACTTTTAATTTAACTCATTGTTTTTTCTCTTTTCTTATATACATTTAGAAAAGATCAGTAGTGTAAGGTGTACATTCATAAGAAATTTATAAATATTGATAATTTTGCCATAGTTTTCAGTTCTTAAGTCTCTTGTGACAATTTTTTATTGATTCCCTTTTTCATATGAAGTTTGCTTCCTTAGTTGTGTCCTGACAATGAGTGGAGCAGACACCGGGGCAATCGACACTAAACAATGAGGTGTAATATTATTAAATAACTGTTCACATATCCAGGAAACCTGGAAAAGCCAAATGAAAATCACAAAATCTCCAATGTAATATATATTAATGCGTTCTTTGTTTTTATAAAACTGATCAAATCCAATTTTGAAATTTCTGATCTCAGGGCTTTCTTCACTCTGTGTCATTTGTGCTGGTACAGTGCTGTGCAAAAGTATTCAACAGTGTTTGTCCTATCTTACTGCATTTAAACCTGGAATTAAAATGAATTTTTGGGGGTTAGCATGTTTTGATTTACACAGCATGCCTACCACTTTTATCTTGTGACAACAAAACTAGAAATCAAGAGTGTGCTCATAGCTGCAAGTCTCTTGGGGGATGTCTTTATTAGCTTAGCACATCTAGCCAATGGGATTTTTGCCCATTACTCAAGGCAAAACCGGTTAGTTAGAAGGGTTGCAAGTCATGCCACAGATTCCCAATTGAGCTGAGTTCTGGGCTTTGACTAGGCCATTCTAAGACATTTAAATATTTCCTTTTAAACCACTGCAGTGTAGCTTTACCAGTATGCTTAGTGTCATTGTCCCATCATTCCAATCTCATATCTGTGACATACTGAAAAAAGGTTTTCCTCAAGAAGTGCTCAGTATTTAGTGCCATTCATCTTTCCTTCAATCCCGACCCGTTTTACTGCCCCTGCTGATGAAAAACATCCATACAGCATGATGCTGCCAACACTGTGGTTCACTGGGGGAATGGTGTTTTCAGGGTGACAGGAAATATTGGTTTGTTGGCACAAATGGCATTTCCCATGATGGCTAAAAATTTCAATTTTAGTCTCCTCTGACCAAAGAACCTTCTTCCACGTGTTTGGGGAGTACACCACGTGCTGTTGGACAAACTCCAAATGTGTTTTCTTATTTTTTCTTGAAGCCATTGCATTTTTCTGGCCGCTCTTCCATAAAGCCCCACTCTGTGAAATGTAAGGCTTAAAGTGGTCCTATGGACAGATACTTCCATATCCACTGTGGATCTTTGCATCTCCTTCATGGTTATCTTTGTTTTTTTTTTGCATCTGTGATTAAAGCCCTCCTTGCCCGGTCCGTGAGTTTGTCTTGGTTGTAGTGGTGCCATACCATTTCCATTTTGTTATAATGGATTTAATGGTGCTCCGTGGGATTTTCAAAGTTGCAGATATTTTTTATAACCCCACCCTGATCTATACTTCATCATAACTTTGTCACTGACCTGTTTGTAGTGCTCCTTGGTCTTCATGGTGCCAGCTTAGTGGTGTTGCAGACTCAGAACAGGTCTATTTATACAAACATGTGACACTTTCGATTGCACACAGGTGGACCTTAATCAACTAATTATGTGACTTCTGACATTAATTGGTTCAACCAGATCTTACTTAAAGGTTTAGCAAAAGGGATAAATACATATGCTCTCACAACATTTCAGCTTTTACTTTTTTTTATATATAGACAGTGGGTATAGAAAAGAATCACCCCCTCGAAATATTCCCATTTTTTGCTTTACAGCCTTAAATGAAAACACACAAACCAATATTTTTTCCAACTTTACTTATTCAATGCAATCTATAACAACCAAATGAAAGATATCACACCTACAGATCAGAAGAATGTTAAAAAATAAAAAACAAGAAAAACTGAGGATCACCCCCCTCCTAAACAATATTTGTAAACTCAATCAGGTGTAAGTAACCCCCATTTCCATTGCAGACCATGGTTACTGGCTTCCACCTGTGATCAACTGTAATCAGTGTGATTAGTGAAGCATAAAAACAGCTGTTCCTGGAGCATTCCCTTGCTTGGTAGTGCAACTGACAGCAAACAACTGACTATGGGTGGCAAGCCACTTTCAAAAGATCTCAGGGATAGAGTTGTGGACAGACATAAGGCAGGTGTTGGATACAAAAAAATCTGCAAGGCTTTATCAATTCCAAGGAGCACAGTAAAGTCCATAATTAAGAAGTGGCAAGCGTTTGGTACTACTAGGACCTTCCCTGGATCTGGCCGTGCCTCCAAACTGGATGGAAGAGCAAGGAGGAAACTGGTAAGAGAGGCTACCAAGAGGCCACTTTGAAGGAGATACTGGATTTTATGGCAGAGTTGTCATTGTGTGCATGTGACAACAATTTCACAAGTGCTCCACAATTGTGCCTTGTTCTCAAGAAAGGCCACATTAAGGCTTGTTTGAGCTTTGCCAGAATGCACCTTGAAAATTCTGATGCCAAGTAGAAAAAGGTCTTATAGTCAGATGAGACCAAAATCGAATGGTACACCTGGTGGAAATGCAATGCAGCTCACCATTCACAACACACCATACCTACAGTAAAGCATGGAGGTGGCAGCATCCTGTTGTGGGGGTGTTTCTCTGCCGCAGGGCCTGTGGCTCTCATTAGGGTAAAAAGAAAAAATGGATGGGGCAAAATACACTCAAATTCTTCAGGAAAACCTGCTACCCTCTGCCAGAAAGTTATAGATGGGCAGAATGCTCACCTTTCAACACGACAATGACCCGAAACACACAGCAAAATTGACCATACAGTGGCTGAAGGAGAAAAAAGTGAATGTCCTTGTGTGGCCCAGTCAGAGCACAGACCTAAATCCCACTGAAAATCTATGGAAAGATTTGAAGATAGCAGTCCACCAACGCTCACCATCCAATTTGACCGAACTTGAACAGTTCTATAAAGAAGTGTGGGCAATTATTGCTCAATCTAGATGTGCAAAGCTGATGGAGAAGTATCCCAACAGACTCAAGGTTGTCATTAAAGCAAATGGTGGTTCAACAAAAAACTGACATTGGGGGGTGATCCTTTATTAATCTCAGTATGTCTTGTTTTTGATTTTTTTATAATTTTTCTGAACTGTAGCTGTGTTATCTTTTACATGGATGTTATAGGTTGCGTTGAGTAAGTAAAGCTGGGAAGAAATATTTTTTGTGTGAGTTTTCATTTAAGGCTATAAAGCAAAAAAAAAAAAATATTTTGAAGGGGGCGATTCTTTTCTATACCCACTGTATATATGTGTGTGTGTGTGTATATATATACAGTGATCCCTCGCTATATCGCGCTTCGCCTTTCGCGGCTTCACTCCATCGCGGATTTTATATGTAAGCATATTTAAATATATATCGCGGATTTTTCGCTGCTTCGCGGGTTTCTGCGGACAATAGGTCTTTTAATTTCTGGTACATGCTTCCTCAGTTGGTTTGCCCAGTTGATTTCATACAAGGGACGCTATTGGCAGATGGCTGAGAAGCTATCCAGCTTACTTTCTCTCTCTCTCTCTCTCTCTTGCGCTGACGTAGGAGGGTGTGAGCAAGGGGGCTGTGTGCAGCTGCTTCCTGAAGGACATGCCGCACGGAGCTTCGCATACTTAAAAGCTCAAAGGGCACGTATTGATTTTTTTTATCTGTCTCTCTATCTCTCTCTATCTCTCTCTCTCTCTCTTCCTGCTCCTGACAGAGGGGGTGTGAGCTGCTGCCTTCAACAGCTTTGTACCGGCGGTGCTTCGCATACTTAAAAGCCAAAAAGCCCTATTGATTTTTTTTTTTGACTGCTTGCTTTGCACTCCTTTGAAAAGGAAGATATGTTTGCATTCTTTTAATTGTGAGACAGAACTGTCATCTCTGTCTTGTCATGGAGCACAGTTTAAACTTTTGAAAAAGAGACAAATGTTTGTTTGCAGTGTTTGAATAACGTTCCTGTCTCTCTACAACCTCCTGTGTTTCTGCGCAAATCTGTGACCCAAGCATGACAATATAAAAATAACCATATAAACATATGGTTTCTACTTCGCGGATTTTCCTATTTCGCGGGTGGCTCTGGAACGCAACCCCCGCGATGGAGGAGGGATTACTGTATATATATATATATATATATATATATATATATATATATATATATATATATATATATATATATATATATATATATAAATAAATACAGTGGAACCTCGGTTTGCGAGTAACTTGGTTTACGAGTGTTTTGAAAGACAAGCACAAATTTTTAATAAATTTTGACTTGATAAACGAGCAAGGTCTTGCAGTACGAGTAGTATGTATATGCTTTGTCTGCTGAGCGTCATGTGATCACAACTGAGCTGATGGTTCTTCTCTCTCTCGCTGCGTGATTGTGGGCAATCGTCTCCTATTCTCTGTCTGAATCGGCGTGCCTCACTCATATAGTCAACATCCGTACGAGCGTATACTGTTTACTACAGCATTAGCATTGTGACTGTGTGTGTGCTCGCTCGCATGTGTGTGTGTATGTGTGTGTGCGTGCTGTGACGTGCGAGTCCCCGTCTTGCACCCTAAAACACGAAGTTGAGTCTCAGTGCTTTAGCAACATCAGCTTTATTCAGCTTGAAACAGCAACAGCGCGGTTATTTATACACAGACACAGCAGTCAAGCAGGGCCCTGCACATTTATAATGTTCCTTTGTTCCTTGTACAGTGGAACCTCGAGATACGATCACCTCAGTATACGAGAAATTCAAAATACGAGGAAAGTATGAGCGAAAAATTCAGATCTAAATGCGAGCATTGGCTCGCGTAACGAGCCACAAGCCAGGCTGCGGGTATAGCTCGCGGCTTAGCGAGGGGGCGTGGTAGCTGTTGCGAGCCGCGATCTGCGGTGTCTGCGTTTCTCACTTTAGTGCACAGGTGGGAAACTGCCCACATCCATGATTGTTCCTGTGGCTGATGGGCTGCAGCTGCCATGTCCTCCCCGCATATATAGAGAAGCGCGAGCTGGTTAAGGGGGAGAAGAAGTAAAAGAAAAGAGAGGAGAGAGAACGGAGGTTGCGGCAGGCAGGCAGGCGGGCGTAGGAAGTCGGTGCGGGAGAGCAAGCGAGTGCAGGCTCGCGTGTAGCTGAACAGTGAGCTGAACAGGCGAGCCAAACAGCTGAAGCAGGACGGTGTAGAGAAGGTCAGCTGCATTAAGAGTGTCTCGCCTGTTGCAGAGCCCGCAGGTGAGACGCTAACAGAGAAGAAGCACCGGGGATTGTCATCTGTTTTTTAAAGACTGCATCCTTTTGACGTTTTAACCTCGTGTTAAAGGATTGTTATTCTTGTGTATTTTAAACCTCCACTTCACAACTGTTTTAAGGATTATTTATTTAAAGATTTATTGAATGCTCTACTGCACTTTGGACACCTGTTTTGATTCTTTTAATAATCAGTTATATTATTTACCAGTGTTATTTATTAAAGGTAGACTACAGTATATATAATTTATTAGTGTTATTTGTTAGGAAAATTGATTTTTATGTTAATATATTTGGGGTGCGGAACGGATTAACTGGATTTCCATTATTTTCAATGGGGAAGTTTGTTCTAGATACGAGAAATTCGCTATACAAGCTCAGTGCTGGAACGAATTAAACTCGTATCTAGAGGTTCCACTGTATCACCCATCGACGGCAGGCGCTTATAGCATGTCTGCAATCTTTTTGGATTTGCTTTTACGACGAACTGCTACAGCGCTGGGAGACTGTGATTGCTTTGGGACGCTCTTCCGCGTGTCGTCCCATTGGGTGCAATCCCACAAGAGTTTAGAAACTCACACCAGCCATTATTCTTTTCAAAGGTAAAGTACTGGTTAATTTGTTTTTATGTATTTTTACTTTATATTTTGTATTAATCATTTTTATATGAATAGTTTTGGGTTGTGGAACCCCATTATTTCTTATGGGGAAATTCACTTTGATATACGAGTGCTTTGGACTACGAGCACGTTTCCGGAATGAATTATGCTCGCAAACCGAGGTTCCACTGTATATATATATATATATATATATATATACACACACACACATACATGGACTATATTTTTACGTCCATTACATAAAATCCAAATGAAAATCTATTTTAATTCCAGATTGTAATGTGACAAAACAGGACAAACACCACAGGGGATGAATACAACAAAAGGAGAGTTACTAACAAAAGAGAGTTAAAAATGTAAAAAATGAATATGCAAGTGTGATGATTTTTTAAAGTTTTGTATAAATCTCACTTTTATGCTCTTTTGTAAATGCATAATAATTAAACCAGCTAATTAAACAATAAGATCAATTACAGGGAAAATGACTTTGTGAAAGGGAAACTGAGTAGAGCAAATACCTGAAGCTACAGGGGGTCTTGAAGACTGGGGATTTGAAAGTATTGAACAAGAAGCCAGATCCTGTCATGTTAATATTTAATGTGTGAAACAACTAGCCCTGGATAAGATGCAGGGCTTTTCTGGGGGACCTTCATGCACACTTTGAACAAGTTTACAATCAATCCACATCTTTGAAGTAGTTATTATTTATTTACTTATTTGGCTAATGCCTTTATCAAAGGCAATATTCAAGATACAATTGGTTACATTTCTTTTTCCAATTGGAGTATGGGCAGGTGAAGTGACTTGCTCATGGTCACACAGAGGTTAGTAGTTAGATTTAAACCCATAACCTCAGAGTTTGAAGTCCAAAGCCTTAACCATTACACTGTCCAGCCCACAGTAGTTAGAAAGTGGATGGAACACATAATGAGAAAAATAAGAAAAACCTGCCAGGTTGCCAGAGACAGCACGCCAACTGGGAACTGAATCAGGGTCCATACATTGTGTGGTGGCAGAGCTACTTCACTGCACCACTTTACGTTTATACTCTTACTTTGTATACTCTATTTCAAATTAATTCAACATTATCTGCTGTTATTTAGTCTAATTAATGTAACAATTTTACCTGTCTTTTTTATTAAAACTCTTTTATTACCTTTTAGAAAATATTTGCATTTTTAAATGACAATCTATCAGATGAGCAAATTACAGTACTTGCTGTTATTCTTCTTTCCAGCTTTTGAATTTAGATTGTATTTGGTTTACACCAGCTGAATGCAAAGTATTTTTTTCATTACTTTTAAGTACTGGAATGCACCTTTGTTCACCTGCCAAAAACATGCATGTGTGGAAGCCCATACTGGGTGAACAGCATTATATAAAAATAAACTGAATTCTATAGAAATTCTATTCTTATTTCTATAGAGATATAGCAATAAACTGAGTCTGTTTGCAAATACTTTACATTTACTGAAGATGAAGGTGGTGCTGTAGCTGGTGAGTACTGGTTCTCATCCTTTTTCACTATTTTCATCAGGGTCATCGCAGCAACTCACTAAGTTGGCCTGACCTATCCAACTTACCCTCAGCAACTTCTTCAAACCCTTCCTGGATAATCCCCATACAACAATAATAATCCAGGCCATCTGAGAATTATAATCCCTCCTGGGTGGCTGCTGCATGAGTATACCATCTCAACAGACTTGTGTTTACCCAGAAAAGCAGCAGCAGGGTTACTGCAAATTCCCCAGCCTATCATAGAGAGTCAGCCAGGCAAAACCTAATTTTAGCCATTTATAACCTCATTATTTTGGTCACTACCCAGAGGATGAGGATGTAGACTGACTAGTAAATTGAAAGCTTTGTCCAAGGACTTAACTCCTGCTTCGCCACCGTGGTCTGGTACCATCTTCCCTGACTTGTAAAAAAAAAAAAAAAAAAAAAAAAAAACACCATGAGATACTGTACATAAAATCCTTTACTCGGGGCAGCTGCTCCCCCATTAACTTAGGGAGATGTGCCATTATTTTACAAGAGAAGACTGATTATTTCTCATTCTTGATGAAAATGCAACACACAGATATAAATTCATCTAGTACTCAGAGAATTCAGTTTGATGAAGCTAAGAGGACAATATCTTCTGCAAATGACAGAGATAGAACCATGAAGTTCCCAAACTGGATAATCTCCAATCACTAACTGCATTTTTAATACCCTGTCCATTAAAGTCATGAACAGGAGAGGAGATGACATGCACACTTAGCAGAGTTCAGATCCCATATTGAAACAAATTCAACTTAGTGCACATAGAGGCCAAATGGCAGGCAGTAGTGATGTAACAAAACCATACTTTTACAGTACCACCCACATGATACTGTGGGGTACACACTCATATGCTTTCTTCAGATCCACAAGACACATGTAGATAGCACTGGCAAATTCTCATGACCACTCAGATATTTATGAAAGGGTAAAAAGTTGGTCCACCAATCCACAGTCAGCATGACATCCACATTGTTCTTCTTGGATCTGTGGATCATCTATCGGATGGAGTCTTCATTACAGCACACAGACACAGGCTTTCTCATGGAGGATGTGGAATGTGACATCTCAGTAATTGCAACACACCTTCTTTATAAAAATGGGCACCACCACTTTAGGCTACCAGTCTGAATACCTTTCAAGCATAAAAAGAGGTGTT
Source organism: Erpetoichthys calabaricus (assembly GCF_900747795.2). Lineage (NCBI taxonomy): Eukaryota > Metazoa > Chordata > Cladistia > Polypteriformes > Polypteridae > Erpetoichthys > Erpetoichthys calabaricus. Next base: position 194,849,350 of record NC_041397.2, read on the forward strand.
TAACAAAAACACCTACATAATATTCAGGGTGTTCAGCATTTCTATTCAGATTCTCATTCAGCCCTGCAACCTCAGCCTCAAAGTTTACCCTGTTTGTTGAGTAAGTCTCTCTTTCCGTATTAAATAGAAAACCAAATCAAACTCTGTTTGTGTCCCAAGCTGTGGAAGAACAAATGCCACACAGATCCAAACACAGATATTGGGACACATATAAAACCAGACAGATTTATCTATTTAGCCAGCTTAATAGACCATAATTATTACAAATGCATTTAAAACCTAGTTTTGAATGAATAATGTTTCAGTGAGCAATTCTTTATGTATGTAACTATTACTATTAGTATTATTATTAGTATTAACACTTTCAAGATGGGTTTCAATAAAAGTCGACATGAGGAGTAGAAGCCGGGTGTCGACAAAAGTCTGTATCAAGGGGCAGAAGGCTAAATGTCAAGAAAAGACACCTAGATTGTACAAGGGGAAGTCAAGCTAAAGTTAGAAAAAAGGATTTATTAGAAAATGGAATGAACACCTTAACAAAACTGGTAATGTAATTTCTCAATGTAGTCTCCACCCTTCTCAATGCACTTGTGCCAACTGCCTGGATTCTAGCTGAAGAAAAAGTTTTGTCTTGTCTAGACTGGCACTGTGAGTTAATGGAGCAAGTTCTTTAAAGTGAATATTGTGATTGAATGTCAATTCTTTTGCTGTTTTTGACTAATTACTGGACTTGTTTATTGTGAATTGCTTTCCTTTAGACAAACACTTATGATTACTTTTCATGCCTTTTCTCATTTTTCTTTGTAAAAATAACATCTTTCTTTGGAAAGATTTTTGTAGGCCTTGTTCTTCTAAGCCTGTGGTCTACTTTAATGATAAAATAAACTACGGATTAAAGTGGACATTTCGAGATTAAAGCTGAAATTTTCACTTTAATTACAAAACAGACCTTTTCACTGTGTCTCTATTTTTTTCTCTGTGGCTCAAATAATGCTGTACATTCTGATGCAGCTTTCTGTCATATGTTGGTAGAAAACAGAGGCTCTTACGTCATGTTCAAACTTCATAACATTGCGCCCCAAGACTTTTTGCTGGTACTGTAACTCGCATACGCATTGTATTAATTTCTGAGGACATGCTCAGAGGAGCAAATAAACGCTGGGAATGCATAGCAGCAATGATGTGTGCACGTATGCACTCTGAACATGAAATGTAAACTTGGCCCTAACAGTTTCTGTCAATATCAAAATATAAAAAAAGCTTAAATCACTCATACCATGCCCCTTTAATAATAAATATTGCTATGTGAATTCAAGAAATAATCTATAATGCTAAACAGTACACTTGTACTTTATTAATTTACAGCATTAACATAAAAAGTATGCATATTAATCATGTTAAATAAAAATTAATTAACTGTTTCTCCCACCTTTTTCATTCACGTAATTAAAAAGTATCAGTCAGCTAGTATCTGACATTACCTGAAACTGCTGTTACATTTTTGAATAAATATCATACAATAATCTCTCTAAAAGTCAAAAAACACTAAATTACAAGCCTCCCTTTACATCTGATATAAAGTAAATGTGACAGAGAATTACTAAGAAGAATAAGGAAATACACATTTCCATTTAAGTACTCCACTTAATTATATAAAACAGTAGACAGTGTGTAACCGACATAAAGTATGCCTAGACAACAAAACTGACACTCATGATAAACAACAACGAAGACTGCTGCGGCAAACAAGCACCAACAGCATAAGCATGGAGTCTCTACAATGCTAAAGTGTCCTTAATAAGTCGTCTCATGGTGGTGCTGACAGATGTACCCAGAGAATCTGTGATCTGGAAACTAATTTTATATAAATAAGGCTGCACATCTTTTAAACTTGTGTCAAAGACATTGTCCACTTCAGACTGTGTAGGCATCTTAGGCAAGTATTCATGTCGGTTAATCACCTCCACAATATTAATCACTTTTTCCCCAAGTTTCTCACCCACTTTCTCTCGACAGATCTGTCTTTCTTGCTCATTAGCTAGGTTGACAACATTGACCTTGATACTCCACACTTCCCAAGGGATGCACTCATCAGAGAAAGGCCAACGAGACTTTTTCTTTTGGTAAAACTCCAAAGAGATCTGCCCTGCTCCATCATTCCCAGAACTGCGTAAAGCATCCTGAAATACAATTTAAAACAAAAATATCAGTTCCTTGAATTCCCAAAATGAACATATCAATTTGTCTAATTATATAACATGACAAAAACCCTGTTTGCCAGCGGTAATATTAAACTACAAGCAGTGTTTTTTTTCTAGTTTTAAGACATTTTTAGTTTTAATTTCTCATTTTAGTTTTTAGCCATTTCCCTATTTCAGCTTTTGCATAGTTTTTCATATTTTTTTTAGTTTTTATAAATTTTACATTTTTCCGCATTTAACTATAGGGTTTTGTCATTACTCACCAAAATGTCCACCCTGACAGTTTTGTAATTGTACAAATACTGTTTTCTCTATAGTTGCACTGTCATTAATTTTGTACCCATTAAATTAATACAAAAACTTTTACAGTCTGTGACAGAATTACATTTTCTGATGATAATGTGAAGTTCAAGGCTTCTAGTATAATCGAAAAATGCAGAATCAAATAACAAGTGTGCTCTGATGTTAATTGTTACCTTAACTTGGCACAGATTTAAGCAAATGGTTATTTCATTTCAAAAATGCTTTCTTTTTATTTTTGACAGCACCAAAAATAAAAAAATATATATAGCAGTAAGAGGGGCGGCACGGTGGCACAGTGGGTAGCGCTGCTGCCTCGCAGTTGGGACACCTGGGGACCTGGGTTCGATTCCCGGGTCCTCCCTGCATGGAGTTTGCATGTTCTCCCCGTGTCTGCGTGGGTTTCCTCCGGGCGCTCCGGTTTCCTCCCACAGTCCAAAGACATGCTGGTTAGGTGGATTGGCGATTCTAAATTGGCCCTAGTGTGTGCTTGGTTTGTGTGTGTCCTGCGGTGGGTTGGCACCCTGCCCGGGATTGGTTCCTGCCTTGTGCCCTGTGTTGGCTGGGATTGGCTCCAGCAGACCCCCGTGACCCTGTGTTTCGGATTCAGCGGGTTGGAAAATGGATGGATGGATGGATAGCAGTAAGATCATTACACACATATATTCTTACTTTATATTTATTTTTATATTATTGTATATTTTTATATTTATTGTGACGGGTGGCTGTGCCCAGCCGGGATGCTGAGAAGGACTGGGAGAGGGACTGTGCCTTCCCAGACCATGAGGGGGCAGATGCCCTGGTTTGTGTGGGGGCCACGGGAACTGAGCATGGAAGCTCAACCCTATTGGGGCTCGTGGCCACCACCATGGGGCGCCCGGACGACTGTGGAGCCCTGGACGCCAGCACTTCTGCCACACCCGGAGGTGCTAGCGGAAGGAATACCACGGACACCCGGATTGCTTCCAGGTGCTCATCAGGAGGCACCTGGAGCTCGTCCGGGTGGACATAAAAGGGGCCACCTCCCTCCAGTCAGCAGCTAGTCGGGTGGAAGAGGACGAAGCTCAGAGGAGAGGAGTGGAGGTGGCGAAGAGAGGACAGGAGTCTGAAAGCCTGGACTGAGGGTGTGTGGTGCAGGGGCACTGGGTTGTGCGCGGGACATTATTTATTGTAAATATTGTAAATAAACGTGTGTGGTGATTTGAGCATTGGTGTCTGCCTGTCTATGGCGAGGCTGGTCTCCACAATATATATTCTATTATTATATATTTATTTATTTTTGATATCTCCTAATGTTGACTATATGTCATCTACCAATTTCGAAGCTTTAAAAGAGTTTTTCTGTTTCAGATAATTCTTACTGGGCGGCACGGTGGCGCAGTGGGTAGCGCTGCTGCCTCGCAGTTGGAAGACCTGGGGACCCGGGTTCGCTTCCCGGGTCCTCCCTGCGTGGAGTTTGCATGTTCTCCCCGTGTCTGCGTGGGTTTCCTCCGGGCGCTCCGGTTTCCTCCCACAGTCCAAAGACATGCAGGTTAGGTGGATTGGCGATTCTAAATTGTCCCTAGTGTGTGCTTGGTGTGTGGGTGTGTTTGTGTGTGTCCTGCGGTGGGTTGGCACCCTGCCCGGGATTGGTTCCTGCCTTGTGCCCTGTGTTGGCTGGGATTGGCTCCGGCAGACCCCCGTGACCCTGTGTTCGGATTCAGCGGGTTGGAAAATGGATGGATAATTCTTACTTTGCTTATTTTTTGAAATACTGTTGAAGTTGCTACTTGACCTATGTTAATAACAATATTAGTAGAAAAAGTGATGAAAGTTTCTCCATGTGTATGGTGTATTTCTACAAGCATACAATTTACATTAAACACTGAACATCTATTATGGAAACATCTCAGATCATTCACATAGTAAGAAAGTTGCAAATCCAAGGGAAGCTCCCTGTGAGCCTAAACTGAGAGAATGTAATTTAACAACACACGGAGGAATAACTGACACGTCAAGATTGCAGTCTGCAATTAATAAGATACTTCTAGTGCTTTAAAACTGATGTGCTACATGTTACGCACGTTAGATAAAGTTCAATGTATACAGATTCATCATTGGAGTTTATTTCAATATAAAGCAGATTTGGTACATTACTCTTGTTAAAATAAACCCTGAGCAGGGTGATGTACTTCAAAATTAACAGTGTTTATGACCTCCCAAGCACAGCAATACCCTGTAAAAACTTTGCTATACTGCCACATTCTAAATATAATATTAAGATTACTGCAGTTCATCCACTTACTATTGATGAAGCATTGCGAAGTTCATCACAACAGTGTGACAGGAACTCACACTGTGACACACCACCCACATTAAAGCATTAATACTAATAACCTGATTAAAACTAAAGGTATACATGTAACATCAGCTTGATTGATAACATTGATGGCATGCTAGACTGCACTGCAAAGGTACCATCCACAAACAAGTGTGAAATTGCTGAAATTCCTTCCTTTTTTTCCAGTCTAAATACTGAATTTCAGTCATGGGGGTGGCTATTCTAGCTTGAAAAATCATCCAGTGCTCTGATTTTCAAATTATTTTCCTGTATCTTCCAAAGTAATGTATGGCACGTTTTAATTTATACACCTTTTCAATGAAGTTTGGTGAAAGCTGCCTGCCATTCGCTGTCAGCAGGGCATCAATGACTGACGGTCAGTTATAGCCAATGTAATCCACAGAATAAGTCATTGACAAGTGATGAGGCGTTGGTATTCACTCTCAGTTCGAGAAGGGAAGGGCTCACTGATGAATGAAATGACCAATGAAATCCACAGATTTGGACACCAGCAGCGAGGGATACTTGCAAATGTACAGAAATCAATGATCTTGTTTAAACTCAAGATAAACCTGTGCAGTTTAAAATAACATTTAATAAATATGCTGGCAACTGCACAGTCACATGTACGTTACGCACAAAGACTAACGTGGTGAAAATGAAAATTACAACAACAAGCCTTGTTTCCATTTTTTTTTCTTGTTTTCATTTAGTTAGAATTCTCAGACTTTTTCTATTTTAGTTAACACAATAATATTTTTTTTTTGTTAACGACATGTTTAAATTTAGTTTTCATTAATGGGAAACCATTCATTTCTACACCTCACTGATGGCTTCATCTCTTTATGATATCAATGAGATATTCATATTAGTCCAGCAACATCCCAAAGATATGTGTTTTAGGTTGACTGACAACTCTAATTTGAAACAATATGAATGACCACTGGTGTATTAGCTTCTGGCTTGGCTTTCCACCCAAGTTTTAGTTTCTGTCTTGCATCCACTATTGTCAAGAAAGGTTCTGGCACCTCCATGATCATGTTCTGTAAAAATGTGCCACATGAAACACACTAACTTGACATAACTAACAAATTTGCAAAGATATACTACATTGTCTTATATGTTTCTTTTACCTTACCGGAGTCTACCATCTATTTTTGTTTTGAATTTAATTGATTTTTTTATTAAAGACTTACAGTAGCTCACTCCATGATTTCTATAGTTTGTTGGTTCAGTTCCTTCCTCTAACTTACTGTGGGACCCTTCAAGTTATTTCATTTGAATGTGTTCCAGTTGTCAAAAAATCTTGTAAATAATTACAATTTGTCCTTATCTTTAGTAACCTTGGGTTAAAAATTGGCAAAATTACAATTGGCAAGCTCCTCTGACAATAAAAAAAATTAAGTACTCCTCAAGCACCTGCTTACAACTCTCAAGCACATTATTCATTCTGCAGAGCATGCAATGCCAAGAAAAAAATGAAATAATAAAGAACATTTCTATACATGAGTTCATGTGTAAGGGCACAACATATCAGTTCTTAGCAGAAAAAAATGTAAATGTAGTAACAAGTCAGCAAATAGAAATCCATCCTAAGCAGACCTCTATTGAAGAGTTTGTATTTGACAAACAACATATCAGTAATTTGCCACTAACCAGGAAAAACCTGCCAGCAACCTTTTAGTAAATATTTTTATTATAAGGAATAATTTATTTAACCTTCAAATATCCCTTCCGTGTGGCTGAATTTAAAATAGTTTAAAAACAACCATTCCAAATGCTTAATTTTCCCAGTAATGTCCTATAGTCATTTTTAATTTCTATTCATTATCAAAATTATTCTAAACTGGTTTCTAGGAAGCTTTTTTAAATATTGACCATTGTAAAAGGTGCTAATTGATTAATAAAAGAGGATTAGAGGAAACTTTTTCAGTAAAATAACATACTGTTTCCAATCTTTCCCATGTTTGTGTTCTTACAATGTCATAGTACTAGAATTTGTCAGGAGATCAGAAAGCAGAAACACTATACATATCTATTTGTTCAATTTTTCAGTTATTGATTTGAAAATATTTATTCATTGCAAAATTATGCCATTCAGCATTCAGTTTTAGACTGCATTACTATTACTAAAAAGAAAACCTTTCCTGTGTACATAGTGTATTAAATTTGTTTAAACGCTATATAAAGGACAGATCACCTATCAAGTAAAATAAGTATAGTGAACATCTGGAATGGACTGATGTGACTTTCCACTGATACTAATCAGTTTAAGGCTTCTAGAAGGCATAAAACTAAAGGATTACCAATACATTGCTGGAATACATCCTGCAGTCTGGGCAAACATCCCCACTGTTTAGTCACCATCTGTAGTTTTTTCATTTGCTTATCCTCCTCCTCCTTTTCCAGTGAACCTGGACACTTTCATAACATGAACTGGAGCTGAATGATTTCATTTTTAACGAGTTTCTAATTAGAATTTATATCTACATTTAAATTAAGCTGAATCCCCATGAACTTGTTTTCTAAGATAAATATGTCAATTCAAAACAGACTCACTGTTATTACTATTACTTTCTTTAAGGCTGTATTCTCAGTTCTTTGTAAACAGTTATCACAAAGTGATCAATTACTGCTAAAATGCAGTTTCAAGTGCTTAAGTTCTTTATTACACTGGTCATATTCTCCACAAGTGCTTATTCCCTTATACAAGAAGGTTTTAGATTTGAAAAGATACACACAGTACTGTCTGAAAGTACAGTACAGTACAGTTTGATTTAACTGTCACAGTGTAATGCCATGTCATAATGTCATACTGTGGATAGTCTGTGATGCACTAGATTCCAAACCAGTGCAGGAAAATATAAAAATGCTGGATTGTCATTATATATGACACAACCCCAGTTAAAATGAAACAGAAAACATCCTTATCTGTAAAAAGAGTATAATAAGGATACTGGTGCCTACACTTCTGTTACTAATTGTAACATACGTCTATGTAACTATAAAAGCACAGAAACATCTCACAACTCTGCTCAACATGCAGTCTGAATTCCAATTACAGTAAAAAGGGTTGGTAGCTAACAACAAGTTTGGAAGTATTGAAAATGCACTTTTAGTAACAGAAAATACTATAATAATGTCATCTGTAATTATATATTTTTTTGTTTTGGTAACTTGAAAGCACAATGCTTGTCCTTTGTGACTTGTTGACTTTTTATATCATTAGTGAAAAAGATTTGTCATGAAAAAAAGAGCTCTGTGCTTGGTGAGATAGGCTCCAGCTTTCTTGTGACCTGCTTAGGTTAAAGCAGGTTTGAAAGATGGATGGATGGAAGTCTACTGTTAGTAATGTGAAAACAGCTCACTCCCAAGCTTCCCTACTTTATGTCAGGTATCATAATGCAGGCGCCCCCCTTCTTGGCCAAAGCACACGTTAAGCAGAGTTAAAGAGAGCCCTGACTGATATTGCTAAGGCTGGACTGCTTTACCAGTCTGGAAAATACCTTTATACCAGTATTCAAAGCCCCAACTGCCCGTTTTACCAATCTCCAACAATTATATTTAGTTAATCTGTGGCACGTTTGCAATGTCTGTGCTTGCTTATTTTTGGTTTATCTAGGCAAACTAAAATTGCCTATGTTTTAAGTAACCATTTGCAGTGGTTACTGTGTGTAATGCATATTAGCTATTCATAATGAGTATTAAAAAGGAAACAATAATGCTGAAATGTGCAGGATGTAATGCATTTGTGTGTAATCCAAATGTAAGAACACAATGAGGTTTTAAAAAAGTATTCATCCCCCCACATTTTTTAAATATTCTACTCTCACAAACTGTGATAATTAAATTACTTTAGAATTTATTCCTCAATGATCTACAAAGCTATGCACACCATTTCAAACGAAAGCCATGATTTTTGGTTAAACAAGACATTGGTCCAAAAGACATCACTGGAGTAAAACTGCAGTGGCATAAACAAAATAGATGCCTTTGTGGAGTACTGTACTGTTAAAGATTCTTGGCTTTAATCCTGTCAAATATCTGTGACAACTCAAAACTGTTCTCTATTACCTATGCCCAGCTAATATAAAATATTCCAAAAGGAAGAATAATCAAATGTTGTTTCATCATGTTTGGGAGAATGCAAAATACTGGGTGAGTTTATAAGACTTTATTTGTATTCTTTCTTTGTTTTCTGAGGGAAGATTTGGTGGTTGAGGCATACATATTCCCTCAACTAAAGCAGTCTCTTAAGTGTGAGTACAATGGGAAAAAGCTTAATACTTTTTCAAAGAATTATATACAAATTTGTTTTAGACTTCTTGGTGGGGCAATGTACATAATTATGTCTGCACGGGCAAAGGCCTCGAGAGACAACTGGAAAGAAAACGACCACGGAATTATAAAAACTTTAATATATTATATTATTGTCTTCAATGCAAACTTTTTATACTAACAAAAACGCAATCATGCATTATATTAGTGATGATATTGCTCCATATTAAACCTGTGTATTCAGGAAAGTATTCGGTAACTTGTATACACACACAGATACAAATGTTTAACATTCACTGCATAATTTTAAAATGTATGACGGTGTGTGCATATTTGCTAATACGTCCATCCAGATAATTTAAAATTGTTTTGTATGTTTGTGAATTTTTAATTCGTACTGTTATTATTTAACTAGTATGACCCATGTATCTCGTAAGATTTGCTTATGTCTCCTTCATCAGAGTTCATGAACACCCATTTCGCTACCATTTCACTCGTTAATAAGGTAATACTGCACGTGAACAACCTTAAATTCTCCAACTGCCTTCCTGATCGCTCTATCCAGCTCGTCCGATGACAACCTGACAAACGTGAAATCGATGAAGTCACAGTCTATGTCCTGGATTCCGACAGTCCCGATGGAGTAAGTGCCCTCTTTCTTATAGTGGAACTTGCCAGTGCTGCGATGTAGCAGGATGGTATGTAGCAGAGCCAGCATAGCTTCGTCCACCTGCCTGCCTTCCACCGACACCTCTAATACTTGCGAGCGGCAGTTCATCCTTTAGCTTCTCCCGGTGCTGCTTGGTCGGGAAGCCACACAAATATCCTGAACCTTCACTTTAAGAAACTGCACAAAATCAGATGTCCATGTGTATTCACAGTTAAGTATGTACCGAAGCAATACAGAGTTACATCTTTTCAAGTAAAAACAAGAGACAGAGACTCCTTAGATTACGCAGTTGCTTTTCACATTTTTCTGCCACGGGCAGACGAAGTTCTTGTAAACAAATGAAAGCGGAAAAAATGGCACACGACTGACATTCAATTGGCCGATCTTCAAAATATCCAACCTACGATGTGTCGTTCCAGCTGTAGGAGCCAATCAAAGTGAAAAGCTCAGCCTCGACTCGTTCTATACGTGTAGCCTGTGTACATCAAGCTGCCTACGGAAACAAGAGAGGGTCAAACGTCCTTTTCGGCTAAGAAGAGAATGACCGGTGAGAGGTAAATGAGATATTTTTCTATATCATGATGCTTGCAAACAAAATAACGACTTTAAAACAACTGTTTTACAAAAACGGAAAGAAAGAAAGAACTGCTAAATATTGTAAAAATAAGACAAAACATTTTACTGTTATGCTCAATCCAAAATATGACATCCATACTTATTTTCCTGGTTTATTAGTGAAATACTTAAGTCCAATGTTGTGCATATATCACGGCGCTGGACAAGTTACATTACCCAGGGGCGAGTCATTAAAAAATGAGCTGGCATTGCATCATCAATATGAGGAGCACCAATAAAACAGTAACTCCGCACAGTCGCAGGTGCTTTTCCAAATAGTGTGGCGAAAGGCAAGTAGTCCTTTTAAGGATAGAGAGCCACCTCCACAAGCCATGTAAAGAGCAAAGAATCCATCCATTGTGGCACTTACTGTGCATTATTGTGACAGTGAAAAATGATTTCTAGTCAGTATGTTTATTGTTTAAAAGTCCAAATGATAAATTGAACTCCACCAAATCAGCACCCTTCAATCTCCCCTACCTCTTTCTCAACTTATTATTATTCATAAATCAAATCCCTTAATAAATAAAGAATAAACATAACATTTCCCGCAGTGTTTAAAATATTCACTCTCACTTCATTCTCCATGAGCTTATCTTATTGTGTCAAAACTAAATTGGACAACCTATGACTTGGCCACTACTTACGCAAGAGTTGAGATTTATAAAAAACAAACCTGGCATGAAAATTAGCTCAGTTTTACTGCAAATTTTGATCATTTGTTAATCCAATGCAGACTTTTTTGGGTTTGTGATTTTAGCAACTCCATGTGGAAGGATAATGAAGTGAATATAAATTCTCATTTCGTTTTACATTTCAATAACACATTAGTCACATTCTGATGTTCTTGAACTAATTACAGTCATATGAAAAAGTTTGGGAACCCCTCTTAATTCTTTGGATTTTTGTTTAGCATTGGCTGAGCTTTCAAAGTAGCAACTTCCTTTTAATATATGGCATGCCTTATGGAAACAGTAGTATTTCAGCAGTGACATTAAGTGTATTGGATTAACAGAAAATATGCAATATGCATCATAACAAAATTAGACAGGTGCATAAATTTGGGGACCCCAACAGAGATATTACATCAATACTTAGTTGAGCCTCCTTTTGCAAATATAATAGCCTCTAGACGCCTCCTATAGCCTTTCATGAGTGTCTGCATTCTGGATGGAGGTATTTTTGACCATTCTTCCATACAAAACCTCTCCAGTTCAGTTAAATTTGATGGCTGCCGAGCATGGACAGCCTGCTTCAAATCATCCCATAGATTTCTGATGATATTCAAGTCAGGGGACTGTGACGGCCATTCCAGAACATTGTACTTCTCCCTCTGCATGAATACCTTTATAGATTTCGAACTGTGTTTTGGGTCATTGTCTTGTTGGAATATCCAACCCCTGCGTAACTTCAACTTTGTGAATGATGCTTGAACATTATCCTGACGAATTTGTTGATATTGGGTTGAATTCATCCGACCCTCGACTTTAACAATGACCCCAGTCCCAGTACTAACCACACAGCATGACGGAACCTCCACCAAATTTGACAGTAGGTAGCAGGTGTTTTTCTTGGAATGCGGTGTTCTTCTTCCGCCATGCAAAGCACTTTTTGTTATGACCAGATAACTCAATTTTAGTCTCATCAGTCCAAAGCATTTTGTTCCAAAATGAATCTGGCTTGTCTAAATGAGCATTTGCATACAACAAGTGACTCTGTTTGTGGCGTGAGTGCAGAAAGGGCTTCTTTCTCATCACCCTGCCATACAGATGTTCTTTGTGCAAATTGCGCTGAATTGTAGAACGATGTACAGATACACCATCTGCAGCAAGATGTTCTTGCAGGTCTTTGGAGGTGATCTGTGGGTTGTCTGTAACCATTCTCACAATCCTGCACATATGCTGCTCCTGTATGTTTCTTGGCCTGCCAGACCTGGGTTTAACAGCAGCTGTGCCTGTGGCCTTCCTTTTCCTGATTACATTCTTTACAGTCGAAACTGACAGTTTAAACCTCTGAGATAGCTTTTTGTAGCCTTCCCTTAAACCATAATACTGAACAATCTTTGTTTTCAGATCTTTGAGAGTTGCTTTGAGGATCCCATGCTGTCACTCTTCAGAGGAGAGTCAAAGGGAAGCACAACTTGCAATTGACCACCTTAAATACCTTTTCTCATGATTGGACACACCTGTCTATGAAGTTCAAGGCTTAATGAGCTAATCCAACCAATTTGGTGTTGCAAGTAATCAGTATTGAGCAGTTACATTCATTCAAATCGGCAAAATTACAAGGGTACCCAAATTTTTGCACAGCCAGTTTTTCACATTTGATTTAATTTCATACAGCTAAATACTGCTTCACTAAAAGCCTTTGTTCAGAAAACACTCCAGTACTCAGATGTTCCTAGGAAATGAAAGACATACCACTATTATCTTTTCTGTTGAAAGTAGAGTAAATTATTACGCAGGCTGAGAGGGGTTCCCAAACTTTTTCATATGACTGTATATCACAGCCAACAGATACATCCTCTCAATAAAACAGTCTTTAGTTTTTTTAGTAATGCTTAATGCATGTGCTTTATGTAAATTGCCTTAGTGTGTAGCCTATCTGTTTTGTTGTTGTGTTGTACAATATAACTCAATGGCAGCATTATCTCTGAGTTTTTTTTTTTAATATTTTTATTTTATTAATTTTCATTGTAATCATTCCATACAAACAGATCAATTTATAACCCAACAAAATTGAAGACAAATCAAACCCCACCCCTGAGAAGGAGAGCTTAGCTAAAGGAAAATTGCTTAAGGCTTTTTAATAAGGCAACATTAAACAAAAGAAAGGGAGAAGTAAATATATATGTAAATAAGAGATGGAGAAGGGAGTTAAATGCGGTAATAGTTATTTCTCTTATTCTAAAATAATATTGATTAAATCCTGCCAGGTTTTGAAAAAATTTTGTACAGATCCTCTAACTGAGAATTTGATTTTTTCCAATTTCAAATAATATAAAACATCGGTTTCCCACTGACTTATAAGAGGAGAATTGGGATTCTTCCAATTTAACAAAATAAGTCTGCGTGCCAAAAGTGTAGTGAATGCAATCACCGTTTGCTTGTCCTTCTCCAATTCAAGTCCATCTGGAAGAACACCGAACACAGCTGTTAATAGGTTAGGAGGGATTGTGATACCAAGGCTGTCTGAAAGGCACTTAAAAATTTTTGTCCAAAATGATGTTAGTTTGGTGCAGGCCCAGAACATGTGACCCAGTGAGGCAGGAGCTTGGTTGCAGCGTTCGCAGGTTGGATCCTGCCCTGGAAACATTTTGGACAGTTTTAAGCGAGACAGATGAAATCGAAATATAATTTTTAGTTGAATAATTCTATGCTTTGCGCATATAGAACTCGAGTGAATTCTCTGCTTTGTTACCTTCCACTCCTTTTCTGATATATTGATTAAGAGATCTTCTTCCCAATGTCCTCTTGGATCTTTGAAAGGTAGGGACTCTAATAAGATTTTATATATTGCGGAAATAGTGTTTATTTCCTCGAAATTGAGCAGTATTTTTTCCAGCATTGTGGAGGGTGCAAGGTGGGGGAAATTGGGCAATTTCTGTTTAACAAAATTTCTAATTTGAAGATAGTAAAAGAAATGTGTAACTGGGAGGTTGAATTTTGAACGTAATTGTTCAAAAGATGTAAATATGTTGTCTATATAAAGATCTCTGAGCATTTTAATCCCAAAACTTTTCCAGGTATTAAAAACTGGATATACTTGCGAAGGTTGAAAGAGGTGGTTCTCTTGCAGAGGTGCAACTGATAAAAGATTTTCCATCTTAAAATGCTTTCTAATTTGGTTCCATATTCTGAGTGAGTAAAGCACAATTGGGTTATTAGTATATCTGCGATAGCTTTCATTTATTGGAGAGCAGAGCAGGGAATATAAAGAAATACTACAGGATTTTACTTCTATTGCGGACCAAGCCTGAGTATGTTCATTTATTTGTGTCCAGGTTTTTATGGCTTGTATGTTTGCTGCCCAGTAATAAAACTGAAAATTAGGTAAAGCCATGCCACCTTCTGCCTGAGGTCTTTGTAGGGTCGCTCTTCGGATACGTGGGTGTTTTGAGTTCCAAATGAATGAGGTTATTGTTGAATCTAACTGTTTAAAAAACGATTTATTGATATATATTGGAATGTTTTGAAATAAAAAGAGAAGTTTAGGAAGGATATTCATCTTAACAATGTTAATTCTTCCGGCTAGAGTGAGATGAAGGGTTGACCATCTATGCAAGTCTTGCTTAATTTTTTCCATACAGACGCCAAAATTTTGTTGATAAAGAGCTTTATGTTTACTTGTGATATTTACCCCCTAGGTATTTAAACTGATCTGCTATGGTAAAAAGGTAGGGTGTCTAATCTAATATTATATGCTTGTGAATTCACTGAAAAGAGTATACTTTTATTCAGATTAATTCTAAGACCAGGTATCTTTTGAAATTCTGTTAGTGCTGTTAAAACAGCAGGGACAGTGTTTTCTGGGTCTGATATATATAAGACCATATCATCTGCATATACAGAAATTTTCTGTTCCAGTCCTTCTCTGACAATCCCCTTTATCTGATAAGAATTTCGGCAGTGAACCGCCAGTGGTTCAATAGCGATTGCAAACAACAGTGGCGACAAGGGACATCCCTGTCTGGTACCACGTTCTAGTTTAAAGTAGTCTGAGCAAATGTTATTAATACAAACTGAAGCTTCTGGATTGGTATACAGTAGTTTGATCCATGCACAAATATTCGGGCCAAACCCATATCTCTGAGTTTCTGAGTGAGTTTTCAGGGATTGCAATAAATGTTTTGGCTTATGACAATGACTGGCTTATAAACAGATTTAGACTTCCTAGAGCTGTCCTCTTGGAGTTGTGGTCTGTGGTCATTACAGAGACCATCATGCAGAAATGTGATCCTAGTTCTGTTATAAGTTTAAACAACTGTATGATATTTGGCAATAGACAATTTTCAGCATGAACTGGCTGACCAGTCAGCAATCTTTCAGTAATTCCAAGGCTGCATTATGCCAACTGTATGGGATGGTATAATTAAGATGCTACCAAGATACATCCAATTTTCTTAGAGTCAGGGTATGCAAACCAAGATCAAAAGGCAATTTTTAGCAATTGCTAATTTTACTAATGTATTCGGCACAATTTACTATACATATGTTGTGATAAAGGCACCATTACAGAATACATTTGCTTTTGTAAACAGAAACAACTTTCATTGAATTAACATATGACTAGTTACAGTAGTATGGGAAGCAGATTTCAGGGTCATGTTATTTGTGATGGTTGGATTCTTGGTAAGTAAGCCTAATTGATAGAATTGATATTAAGGTTAGTACAATATCAACAACTTGCATAATATTTCTTTTAGGTGTGTTAGGAATAGAGAATCTTTTGAATTTTTTTTAGGATTTTTTGAGGAAAAAAGTACCATCCAGGTGTCATTTCTGGGGTTTATACACTCAGGAAATTTAATTTGATATTTATTTTCTTGATTGGTGCCTTCATTTCGAAATTGGCTTTTATTCAGCGTCTTTTTTGGGTGCCAATTTGTTTAGGCAATTGAAGTGACAATTTTTGGTTTCTGTCGTCATCATGCAGGTCCTGGTTGCTAGAGACGTGGCCTCTAGGGACATGACATCAGGGTAATTGGTGAGGAGTTAAAAAGTTGACTTGACAGCCGTTTTGTATCTGAGATTGTTCCAACCTGAGTGACTCACTTTACTTGTTATTTTGTTTACTGGTTATTGAAACAAGCCTCTGCCTTTTGGTTTAAAATTTGGCTCTGTCGTTCTCTCTTTCTGACTTTTGGTGTTGATCCTGACTTTGCCTTGGCTCTTTTTGTTCTCCTGTGCCTCATAAATATTTTCTGACCTGACTGCCGATTTTGTGGACAGTGTAAGGGAATAGTGGGTACAACAAAAGAGCACATTTGGCAAGATTATTTCTTTTTTTTTTTTTCAAGTTCTTTAAGAATGTTCTTAATATCTAGTGTTCTGTGTCAATTCATGTTGTGTACTGGTGATGGTGTAGGGGGAGCAATTCAAAGGAGGGACATTTCATAGGAGTGACATAACAAAGGAGTGAAATCTCAGATATAAATTTCAAAGGAGTGACAACCATCCAACCAACCATCCAAGTGGTAGGTGAAGCGGCGACAATTTTTTTGGCGAGCGTACTTTCAGTTGTGTTCCTGCTCTCTGTTGAAGCAAGATAACAAATTATTTAATAAAATTTTAATCATAATTTGTCACTCCATCATTATGTCACTCCAATAAAATGTCACTTCTTTAATATGGTATTTATGTCACTCCTTTGTGATGTCACTCCTTCGATACAGACCCGGTCTGGGCACTGCATGATGGCACATTGCTATTGCTCTCTCCACCCAGCATATGTCACTCATTCCCATTCATGGTTTGTTCTTTTATTTGTGACTCCCACAGGAAGACCAGCAGGGACTACAGCTCAAGGCCTAATTACGCATTCATTCAATGCACTTATATCAGGTTTGTGGTGCTTATACTTATTACTATTCCACTCGTGCCTGTTTCATCTTACGTTGTCGAAACGGGCTCTTTGTCTAGTGTTTAAATAACCAACAAACAGAGGTTGAGAATGTACCTGAAAAAGAACACATTTTATATCAGTGGTTTGGTGAAATTCTGTATTGAATACACACTTATAAAAATTTACACTTTCAAACAATACAGTTAAATTACACACACATCCAGAAAATCATTTTGTGTCAAACTGTATGGAATGGTGCAGCATGGTAGTGTGTGGAAATCACAGCTGCCTCACAGTTATAGATCCTGATTTGCACAAAAATGTGCACATTCTCCCTGTGTTTGCATAGATTTTCTCAATGTACTCCAGTTTTGTATACCAAATATATGCTTGTTAGGTTAATTGGCAAGCCTAAATTAACACCAAATGAGACAGCATGGGTCTATGCATGAGTGCATCTCATTATCTTCCACCTATGCTTCTGGGTGAGACACTGGCATTCTGTGTACATAAGCTGCATTAATGGGTTAGAAAATGAATTCATGGATAGATTTTACATAGCAAGAACTTGTTAGATTATTCTAAAGATGCACGATGAGAAGACAATAGAAGAAATACCATTTACAGGTGCTGGTCATAAAATTAGAATATCATGACAAAGTTGATTTATTTCAGTAATTCCATTCAAAAAGTGAAACTTGTATATTAGATTCATTCATTACACACAGACTGATGTATTTCAAATGTTTATTTCTTTTAATGTTGATGATTATAACTGACAACTAATAAAAGTCCCAAATTCAGTATCTCGGAAAATTAGAATATCAATTAAGACCAATGCAAAAAAAGGATTTTTAGAAATGTTGGCCAACTGAAAGGTATGAACATGAAAAGTATGAGCATGTACAGCACTCAATATTTAGTTGGGGCTCCTTTGGCCTGGATTACTGCAGCAATGCGGCGTGGCATGGAGTTGATCAGTCTGTGGCACTGCTCAGGTGTTATGAGAGCCCATGTTGCTCTGATAGTGGCCTTCAGCTGTTCTGAATTGTTGGGTCTGGCGTATTGCATCTTCCTCTTCACAATACCCCATAGATTTTCTATGGGGTTAAGGTCAGGCGAGTTTGCTGGCCAATCAAGAACAGGGATACCATGGTCCTTAAACCAGGTACTGGTAGCTTTGGCACTGTGTGCAGGTGCCAGGTCCTGTTGGAAAATGAAATCTGCATCTCCATAAAGTTTGTCAGCAGCAGGAAGCATGAAGTGCTCTAAAACTTCCTGGTAGACGGCTGCGTTGACCTTGGACCTCAGAAAACACAATGGACCAACACCAGCAGATGACATGGCACCCCAAACCATCACTGACTGTGGAAACTTTACACTGGACCTCACGCAACGTGGTTTCTGTGCCTCTCCTCTCTTCCTCCAGACTCTGGGACCTTGATTTCCAAAGGAAATGAAAAATTTACTTTCATCAGAGAACATAACTTTGGACCTTTTTGTCTTTAGCCCAGGTGAGACGCTTCTGATGCTGTCTCTTGTTCAAGAGTGGCTTGACACAAGGAATGCGACAGCTGAAACCCATGTCTTGCATACGTCTGTGCGTGGTGGTTCTTGAAGCACTGACTACAGTTGCAGTCCACTCTTTGTGAATCTCCCCCACATTTTTGAATGGGTTTTGTTTCACAATCCTCTCCAGGGTGCGGTTATCCCTATTGCTTGTACACTTTTTTCTACCACATCTTGTCCTTCTCTTCGCCTCTCTATTAATGTGCTTGGATACAGAGCTCTGTGAACAGCCAGCCTCTTTAGCAATGACCTTTTGTGTCTTGCCCTCCTTGTGCAAGGTGTCAATGGTCGTCTTTTAGACAACTGTCAAGTCGGCAGTCTTCCCCATGATTGTGTAGCCTACAGAACTAGACTGAGAGACCATTTAAAGGCTTTTGCAGGTGTTTTGAGTTAATTAGCTGATTAGAGTGTGGCACCAGGTGTCTTCAATATTGAACCTTTTCACAATATTCTAATTTTCTGAGATACTGAATTTGGGACTTTCATTAGTTGTCAGTTATAATCATCAACATTAAAAGAAATAAACATTTGAAATACATCAGTCTGTGTGTAATGAATGAATCTAATATACAAGTTTCACTTTTTGAATGGAATTACTGAAATAAATCAACTTTGTTATGATATTCTAATTTTATGACCAGCACCTGTATATACTTGTTTGTTACCAAAGAGAACATTTAGTGGAAGAATGCAGAAATTTTGTATGGAATTAAAATGTTAAAGATTAATTGAACAAAGACTGTAAAGAGCCTAACTTGACACTTGATGGTTGCTGCTTGACTTGAGCTATTTTCACCATGCTGTCACCTTAACCATCTGGAAAGCTTGTGGGACATGCAGACCAAGACAAGTGCATCTGATTGTTCCTGTTTTTAACATACTCTTGTGTAGATTTGTCGCCTTGCTACACTTTAGAAGCTGTTTATATTTAAAAGTTAACCAACATAAAAAAATCAAACTAAGCTCTGTTTTTTCCTTATATTTGATTGTTTTGTCCCACAGGTCAGCTACAGGTATGAGTAAAGCAACCATTTCTCAGATATTACAAGTCCCCTGCAGAAAAAACAATGAAAAGCATTTTTAAAGCTACTCTGGGTTTAATATTTTAGGGTGTGTGGTATGCTGTGACAGTCTGGCTTTTCGTCTTTAGGTCTTTGTGTGGATTCTGCCTTTTGCTTGTTGCTGCCAGCACATGCTATAGCCCTGTTAATCTAGTATAGAAAAAGAGATTTGAAAACAGATGAAGCAATACACTCATAACAATCATTTAGAATAAACAGAAAAATATCAGCGTGGCTATTAAAATTGAATATAAGAGAATACAATGTTGTTTGCATGGTTTGAAAACTTTTGGAAGCTTTTCTCATTAAAATTAGGAACAAGTTCTACAAGGAAATGACTTATCTAGTAAAGTTGTGATATTTCAGAAAAGTAGGCATTGTCATGCATTAAGTGTTGGAGGATCACGTTACAGGTTTACCACAGGTTAGCGATACTACCCGGGGGCAAGAGGGGGCAGAGTCACTAACACTGTCTCTCTCTTTTTCATCCACAGTGGCGGGAACACGTCCAGTGAGGGAAAATGACTCTGCCCATTCCGGCAGGAGTCCTATAAAAGAGTGGATATCCCAGAGAAAGGTATCTCAATTTGGACCCAAACTGCCACCAGAACAGGGCTCCTCAGGAAGACCCGCTCTATCAAGCTGTTAACCTTAAAAGAAGAGTCATGAAGGCTCATTTTATTTCTGTTCAACTACCATTAGCACCATTGAGTGTTCTTTTGGTTTAATATAACCCTGCTAGCACCCCAACACTTCCTTGATATCCATAAGTGTCCTTCCACCTATCCACAACATCTCATTCTGGGTTTGAAACTCAGTCAGTAGAAAGCCTTTTAGGTAATTTAGGGAACGGTGTTTCACAGACTTATATTAGCCATATCTTGTGTAAGTATTTGCAGCATTGAGCGATTATCTGTGCGGTTTCAGTTAATATTATCAAATCCTTTTAACACAATGGAATATTAGGTAAGGAAAAAAATGGTAGGTTTTATTTTATTTTATTAATTAAAATTGTTCAACACTTATAGGTGCAGTTTTACTTGGAATCAATAACCATTTACACCAGTAGTTGCAGAAATAAATGCATCTAGGGCTTTCTTATAGTTATTTCTCAGCTCTCACAGTGCTATGAAGGAATTTGAGCACACTGTTAAACTGTTTTGGTGACAGTTGTGAAATTTTCAGTATTTAAGTTTTGCCACAATGTGTTAATGGGGTTTAAATCCATGGTTTAATATTCCAAAACTCTCTTTCTTCGCCTAAGTATCTATCTATCTATCTATCTATCTATCTATCTATCTATCTATCTATTCTTCTTTATTGTCTTACTACATGATGTACAGTAGCTGCATTTTATCTCACTGACTGATGGGATGATATTTTTTTACTAATTGCTACTTTCATTTATGTATCTCATTATGCAGGAATAAATACCATTCACAAATGGGATATGCATTCATCATTTCACATGTACTAGAGTAATCAGATAAATAAAATGAAAACAAGTTAGAACTGAAGCGTCTAGTCAGGGACCCACACAGAAGCTAAATTGTTGTGATAAGTGAAATAAAGTCTTGTGAAAGAAGCTATTTAGGTCAGAATTTTATATCCTTGTGAGCTTGAGAAGAACGAAACTGCCTTTTAAGAAGAGTTCAGCCTCTTCAAAGTTGTGAGGAAGTGCATTTTTTCCCTGAAAGTATTCTTTAATCAGGCAAGTTGCACATAATGCATACTGGACTGCAACTTTTTGCAGCCTCCTTTTGTTGTCATCAATGAAGTATATTTACAGTATATGTTTGATCGGCTATAAAATCATGGTATATGCATATCATTTTGCAGTCATATGATATTGACTTGTTCTTTTAGGCAAACTGGAGATGTTTTTTTCTTTTTTTAGAAGCAAAGCAACTGCACAATGATTGTTTGTGGAGTTTTCTACAGGTTTCTCATTGGAGCCAATGATCTGTGAGCCAGCTTCAGTCATTTTATTTAATTATTTCCAGTATGGAATGTGGACATGGAAGCAGTTATATTATTTTACTTGTACTTCTCTACAAATATGAATGATGCTAAATTTTTCCTGTGTCTGTCAGTTTTCTATATCTTTTTCTTTTTATTTAGAGCATATAGTTTTCTTTCATAGTGTAACTGTACAACATCCTGTCTGGATGTAATACTGTTTGAGTACATTTTTGTTCTGTTTCTCGCCATTCTTTCTGATATTTATGTATCCTTCTCTAACTGTTTTGTTTACATTTTGGTTTTTGTAGCATCACACGTTAATGAATTTATTGTGTATGTTGTTCATACTGCTTGGTGTGCTACAAGTTCTATTATATACTGTATAAAGTACATCAAAAGATGAAGCTAGTTTCTGAAATGCTAACTACTGCATGAAAGCAGAGAAAGACTGTACATTTGTAGCAAAATTAAAAGTTAAGAAAGATAATGGATTCTCATTGTCAGTTGGCAACTGAATATTGGATATATCAGGGTAAATATTTGAATTAAAGAAGCTTTCAATGGAATAAAAAGCTTAGAGAGGGAAAACACTTTAGTGGTCAATTAAGGATTTAAATGGAGAAAAGTATTCAGTTTATAAAAGAGAAAAAACAACTTTTTTCATTCAGTAAGTGCTTCTAATGGAGGCTTTTATTTAGTAAACAGCAAATGTTTGGTATTTGGCTCAGTAGAAAACAGCCAAGTGGAGGTCAGAGCTTAGTCACTAGAAGAAAAAAGCTACAATGAAGGGTTTAGTAGATATAGAACAAAGTAAAATCAAGTATTTAGTTGGGCAAAGGGCTATAAAAACTTAATGTTTGCAAGGAAAAGGGATGAAAGATTTGTAGCAGATTTGGAACAAAGAGCAGCTCTGTGCAAAGAAGGGTCTAAAAATTTTACAGCTTAGAAAGGAAAAGAAAATGTTTTGCTCGGAAAACAAGGAAATTAAGGAGTGTAATACACTGAGAGGACTCGTATGTAATTCATTAAAAATGTGGGTGTGTAATGCACAGAGAATCTTGGGTGTGTAATACACAGAGAAACTTGGATGTATTTTCAACACAAAGAAATTCCTACATTTAGAAAGAAAAGAAAAAAATATTGCATTGAATGAATGAGAATATAAAAGAAAGAAAAACATTAGAAGCCTATAAGAAAAATCAGGAATCATTTAGTGCAGGGTGTATCTGACACCCTGAGATGCCTTTCTCATTGGAATTATGTTATTTTAAAATTATAGATTTGCTAAAGATTATGTCTACATCAGAGCTAGAGTACAGAACTAAAGAAAGAAAAAAATATACAAAGGCTATCATTTAAATAGAGGCTTGCCATTCCAAATACAAACTGCTGAAGGAATTCAATGGAACATTGCAGAGTTGGAAAAAGACAGTGACTGTAATATTATTGTCAACCAAATTAAAACTCATGAGCTAAAAGACACCTGTAGAGTGATCCCTTGTTTACCTGGAATCTGAATTTCTATGCACATATTTTGGGGGAAAAAGGTAAAATAACAGCAACCAGTTTCTTTAAATGCAGGTAAAATAACAGCAAACAATTTTACATTGCTATCTCAAGTTATTTTGTATTTTGTTTGTGTGTGCCTTGTAAGGTGTCTGTGAAAGTTGCTATGTAAAATAAAGATTATGTGGTTTAATGAATTATCTCACATCTCCTGAAAATTAGATTCAACTCTTGATCACATTACAGACTTTTTTCAATTTACACATGTCTACTTCCAAAATTCAAAAAGGTACATACTGTATTAGATTGACTGTCATATATAATTCATTTTCATTTCATAATTCAATTCATAATTCTTTCAATTCATAACTCAACTTGTTTACTCATTTGAGCCAGATGCTGTTGAGTCAGGGTCTAGCGCTCCACAACCTTGTATTAAAATACTCAAGATTAGAAAATAGGTGGATACATTATTAAACTGGAGTAGCACAGTGGTGCAATTGTTAGAAATTCCTTCTTCACTCCTTCAGTGATCTGTCTTTATCTGTGTGGTGTTTTCACATTCTTTTGGCACTCTGTTATATACTAGTGTCATAACCAAAATTGGTTCCTTGATGGTGCTGGAAAAGGATCTACTTCTCTACACATAACAGTTTCAAACTGTTTTGGAATTTCTCTTCTATAATGCTGATATTGTTGTGAGATTTTTC
The DNA here is from genome assembly GCF_900747795.2 of Erpetoichthys calabaricus. Classification (NCBI taxonomy): domain Eukaryota; kingdom Metazoa; phylum Chordata; class Cladistia; order Polypteriformes; family Polypteridae; genus Erpetoichthys; species Erpetoichthys calabaricus. Next base: position 194,873,106 of record NC_041397.2, read on the forward strand.
AGGTAAGAAACAGAGACGTTTTGAGGCAATTCGTTATACCTGTACTTAAATATCATGGTGCCAGAGAGAGACAATGTGCTGCATGCTGATTAGAATGTGTAAGTAAGAATTTCTGTGCATGTGACAGTAATAATAATAATAATAATAAATTTTATTTATATTGCAGTAATGACCCTATAAACCATACAGCAAAATTAGTATCTGAACAGTGGATAGTTGGATTGAACCCATCCTGCCCAATTCTCAAAGATGGACTCCATAAATAGTAACAGAATACAGGTAAAGCACAGTGAAATGTACCAACAGTAATTCTACCAAAGCATGTCATTACAAATTTATTCTTAAATAAGTAGTGTGGCTTACAAGGTGAATGAGCATGAATCTGTATAAATAAATTTTAAACCAATGGCATTTTTTTTCAAACACATATTTTAGGGTCAACTGGAAAATATTATTAGCCTGGTGTGAATGTGATTATGAGTAGGCCCTAGGATAGGCTGCCATCCCATCCAGCTTTTGTTCATGACCTATGCTCAATGACACATAAATAGCCTTTAGCTTCTCTGAATCTTTACAGTCAAAAAATGAGTGGAAAATTAATATTTTTACAACAGTACTACCAACACTCTTTGAGTTTCTTAATGCTGTTTGAAAAAGTTTAAATTATTTGTCAAGTGCCTTGTGAATTATTTTTCTTAATTTTCATCAACAGTGACCTGCAGTTTTTTATTTTTTTATTTTTTACTATAAACCGAACAGATGTACTGGCTATTGAGATATAGGGAGAGGTTTATGCTGGGAGGCTCAACCCAGACCATGATTAAGAATAATTGCTTAAAGGTGCATAAACATGTAGTAATGGGTTGCAAGTCTGGGACACAACAACAGGGCATGTCTAGACATACAGTACATAATAATGCACTATGTGTGATTACTTTGGTTATTGACTTCTGAAAATGGTGTGTTAGTTATGTAAAAATTACCTTTTTTATTTATCCACATATAAGGCAACAAGTTCCAGTTTTTTTATATCTGTGCCAAATGTGGACAGGGAAATACTATTGAAAAGAATGTGAAAAATGTCATATCTGTATTATCAATAAATTGTCCCATTCATCAGTACTGATATCCTTGATAGGTTTATAGGGTTATTAATGCCACATGTACAGAATACAGTGAAATTCTTACTTGCATGTGCTAATCAACATATAACACATCACCACTCTCCTGCATCAAGATTAGAGAGCATAACTTCCTTACACTCAATGGGTTATTCCCTACAGAAGATGAGCAACAGAAGGATACCAAGATGCAGCACTTAGCAAATTTTTTGAATAAAGCAACAGCTGAGTATTCATAACAAGTGAACAGATGTAACAAAATATTACATCAAAGACATTTTTTAAGGAAACTTATGAAAAGCAAGGGTGGTCCGGTCATTGTGTGAAGTGTGCTTCCTGTGAATGTAAGGTTTCCTCCAGGTATGCTAGTTTTCTTGAAGTGCAGGTGTGTGTGTGAGCTCCACAAATGGTCCAAGTTCATTGTTGGAAAATGTAATGTGGAAAAGTAGAGCACCTTCTCAGAGCTACAACAGTGGGAAAGTACCGCAACAATAACAACAAAAATCAGGTAAAAACCTGATCTGGAATTCAGCAGAATGAATGCAGCTACAGCTGTCAGCATGTGTCTCTCTTTCTGTATTAATAGAGGTGCTCTCAGTGCTCCTGCAATTATCTTCTCCAGGCAATGTCATAGCATGCAGAATGTTGGAGGATGGAAGGTTACAGAGAGCCGTAATTAAAAAGTCCCGGGTATGTTGTGTAGGATTCAACAATTGTGGGTTTGAGCCAAGGGCTGATAATTCTTTAAATAACTAAGATTATTATTGTTTTTATAAAATAAACTAACCTGTGTTAAAATTAATGTTTCATCCACTTTTATGAATTTTTTGGAAACAAGGAACTTTCTCAGTATTTTTACTAGGAGAGCCCAATTAATACTTTCTTACAGACATACACAGCATAACAGTGAAAACTAATCAGCAAGAATGTAAAATAATAAAGAAAATCAAGCAATGTAACATAATAATAACAAGTGTAAATAAAAAATACCATATATAATCTAGGCTATAAAAGAATATTTCATTAGCAGGTTATGTATACAAGTGAAAATCTTATTGAATACACAGATGACAGTGAAATATTGAATATTAATTAAACCTAATTGCTGCCTACAAAAAGTTAAGCTATACAGCAATTATAAATTGGCCCAATGTGGGTGTGTGCATGAATGTGCACTGTGACGGATTGGTGTTCTGTAAGCTGCTGACTTTTATCTAATGCTGCTGGGAAAGGCTCCTATCTTTTTGACCATTAGCTGTATGAAATGGATCCAGAAATAGATGAAGGGCAACACACAAGCACAGTGGTTAGCAATGCTGCTTTTTAGACATGGCATCCTGAGTTTGAATGCGATTCCTGGAAGATGTCTGTATGGAGTTGGCATGTTCTTTCTATGTGGGTATGGGTGATACAGCAACGCAGTGGTTAGCAAAGCTACTTCACAGACCTGGCATCCTGAGTTTGAATCCCATTCCTGAAAGATTTCTGTATGGCATTCGCATGTTCTTCTGGTGTCTATGTGGGTTTGCCTTCAGGTACTCCACTTTTCCAACCATATCTGAAAAGTTTTAGAGTTTAGATTAATTGTTGACTAAACTGGCTGTGTGAGTGCAAACATGTGTGCATATGTGTGTGTGATTGGCAGGGCCAGTACCACCATTAAGGCAAATTAGGCAATCACCTAGGGGGCTTATCATAAGGTGGGGAAAAAACAGGCACATGGGTTACAGACCGAACAGTCAGTTGGCAAAATAATAAGCATGGTCTAGGGAGCGAAATAACCTAGACCCGGCACTGCTAATTGGACCCTGTAATAGAGTTGGCACCATGTCCAGGGTTGCTTTCTGCCTTGCTCTTAGAACAACCTGCCACCCTAACTTGGATTATGTGGAATGGTTGTCTGACTGATTGAAAAGTAAGTATATAGAAGTATGAAATGAAAAGAGGTAGAATGGTAATAAAACAAAGTGTGTTCAATTAAGACTGCGTGTGTATGTCTAGAAATGAAAAAAGTTAAAAGCTGATTCAAATTTCTAAATCCATATTTGAAAGAGTTAATGATATGAGGCAGCACAAATAAAGTCCAAGCTTGTAGAAGGCTCCACTAGCGTCTTTACCTTAATGTCAAATCAAACACCATCCTTTCATATATTTTCAATGCTATTTTTTCATGAAAAACGTCGCCATGTATTAATTCACCTTGGAAAAGTTTATTCTTAATTACGAAATAAAGACATAATATCAGAGGCGGGATTTCAAACAGTGAACAGCCTATATGCGCGGTCCCTTTAAGAAGGCTCTGTGGTGGTGCAGTCTGGGAATGACAGTCCGCTGCGCTGTCTTGAGAGGCACTACCCCTCGCTTTCCTATTGAGAACATCAAGAACTACCTTGGGTATTTTGTAAAGTGTAAAACTATAGTTTCCATTTATCATTTTCAAGTGGATTACCACTGGAGGCGTTCGGGAGGAACGTTACCTAAAATGGGATTTAGCTGATGCCTCATTTTTGGACGTCTTTTGACGGGATCGGCTCGCCATGCGCAGCAGAGTAGTAGAATCGGCTCAACTTTATCGGGCGCTGCTGAGCAAGTCTGAAATGCAATTGCGCTGATACTGGATGTAACGCAGGCCGGAACTCCGGTTCAAGCGGCTTGCTTGGAAACGTTTTCGAAGAAGAAACCGAACATCGCCTGCCTTCATTAAGTGTGTTGCCTTTTTACCCACTTTCACAAGAGTCCAGTAGAGCTGCATGTACCAATCCTAACATGCAAATAGAATAATAGACCCGCACGTCTATGTGCGGATAGTCTACGAAAGACAGTTGAAAGTTTTTTTTTTTGTATTCTTCTTCTTTTCTCGTGGGTACTGCTTTATTTTTATTGTCTAAACTCTCACCGGCAACGGCGGAGTTCTCTTTGTGCAATGCTGGTGACGCTGGGATACTTCTGACAACTGGACTCCTGTATTATGCGCCACTATGTCCCTTTTGGAAAGCATCCTGGCTTACCTAGGTGCCGGTGACATGCAGTGGTTCTGCCTGCTCACCCTTTTCGTCGCCTCTCTTGTGACCGTGGCAGTCTACTTAGTGCAGTCCGCACTAAGCTCCTTTCGGTTCCGGGAGCGCCGCGGCGCAAACTCGACAGCAAGAGAAGCGGCCGCTCTGCTGGATTGGGTGCTGGCGCTTCCGAGCTGGAGAAGGCAGTGGCGAAGAGCCTGGCTGGCAGCTATCAATGAAGAAGCCAAGCGACTCGAGGTAAGTAATAATGACTTGTTTTAGTTATAGACTTCATTTTACGGTCATTCGCTCATCTTTTACTGAAGCTGCCTTACAAGTCACACATGCCTACCTGCTTCTTTACCGATCGCACAGGAGCTCTATTTTAAAACATATGTCGTGTAGGAAGCTCGTTACGGAACACTCGTAGATATGCAAACCTAAGTGATTAAAGAGGTGGAACGGAATCTCATGTGACCGGGTTTCAAATGGCATTACTTTATCACTAGTCACTCCTTCACCAGGTTCCTTTGTAGCAATGCATCAGTCAAGTATTTCAATATGTTACGTGCCTTGGAAATCGCTATACTGTACTGTACATGTTTTCCCATCGGTCACATTTCTTGCAATTTTAAAGTGAGAAGTATCTACAGAGGTTTATAAAATAATCTTAGCGTTTACATACATTTGTAGCAGAGTAAAACATAGCTTTTCCCTTCTTTTTAGTGATTGCTAATTCTACTCTTGGGCACAGCTAGTTTTCTTTCAATCAGTATTTGAATTCAAATTCTGCTGCTATGACCTTCTTTCCTAAGCTTTTGCGGGTGTCCTATGGAACAACGCAACCTATCGAAATGTACTCCAAAGCTGTCGTGCGCACACGCAGTATACATCTATTCTAAAACAACAGTCGACAAATTAAGTTAATTAAATAAATTAAGTTGAATAAATTAAACGGACCCTACTAACATTATTAAGCTGTTAGGAGCAAACATACCCAGTTCTACAATCCAATGCCTTTCCCATTTTAATCAGTTTTTTTGTCCAGTATTGTGATGGTAAGCCAAACGTGATTGGTTTGTGCTACCTTAGAAAAAAAAAACTTAGGCTGATGGTGAGTAATACCATCAAAATCTTATGTTCATTTTGACGTTTTGACTTTTAGATGTGTAAATATTTGTATGTGTGGCATATTTCGACAAGGCAGCACAAATCGTCAGAACACCGGCTTTTTTAGTTAAAATTTCCAATTTATACTTATGTAGAACAATCAGAAAAGTGCTGCTTGTGTTTTTTTTCTTATTTGTTTACTTCCAAAGGTTTTCTTTTTCTTTTAAGTGTGATGTATGAAAAAATGTAGCTGTCATCCCACTTGGCATCATTTACTCCAGTGTGTATGTTTATCATAGCATAGCTGTTTTAACAACTTGAAATGAAAAAATAAACTGAGTGTTAAGGGGTGATAATTGATACCAAACCACAAAACATTTAACTTTTTCAGATAAGTAAATACATGTATTTATAGGTTTATACAGTTTTCAGTGAAACAGAAGGGAACCCAAAACGGAAATTCTAATTAAATAGTATTATCCATTAATGGAATACTCCATGCAAAAATGTATAAGTTTTTTTATATGTTATCTGTGCAGTTTGTAGAAATAGATAGATATAACCGTGAAAAAAATTATCTCATGTTTTCCTTCTGAATCTGTATAAAAAGTTTATGGTATAATAGAAGCCAGTAGTGACCAATGCTGTGCATTAGAAAACAATGTGAAAAAAGAAAAAAAAAATCTTCGATTATGCAACAGAAGTAACATATGTCAATTATTCAATTGTATGTACAAAACATGTAAAACACGTGTTTTTGCAAAAATATTGCTAAATACATCGGCACACATTATTAACAGGAATTTAAAGTCTCAGGGGAGTCACTATTTGAATTGATGACAGGATTTACAGTATCACCAACAAATAATGGATAGAGGTGGATCTTCATTTCAAAAAGTGACTCCCATGTTGCTTTAGCTTCTTGTTAATGATGTATGCTGATTGTTTTGGAAGTATATACTTAACTGTAGTTAAGCAAAAATGCATTTTGTATGTTTTTTTGCATACAACTGGATAACTGAATTGTGAGTTATGCAATATGAATACTGTTAAACTTTTTTTCTATGGATGTTTATGTTGTGTGCCATTGTACAGCATTGACCACTATTGACCCCAGTTATATCATCAACTTTTTTTCTCACCATTCTGCACGAAAACATGTGTTTAAACATTTTTCTTGGCCACTGCTACCATCTATGTGAGGTAAGTAACATGTAAAAGATATAAAATATTTGGATGGAATGAAGCAATGAGTGGGCATTAAATCGGAGAATGACGTGAGAGTTGAAACTTCCATATGGAAATTGGTAAACACTTAAAATGTTGGGAAGATCAACACTTCTTCTTTGAATCTAGTTGTTAAGTTTGATATGAGAGTAGGATTTCATCAAGAATGCAGCACATTAAAAGCTCAATATGCAGTGCCTAAAAAGAATTCACCCACCTTTTTATTCACAATTTTTTTTTTTTTTTTTTTTACAACATTAAATCACGGTAGATTTATTTAGGCGTTTTTGCCTTTAATTACCAGAAAAAAAATCTTAAACTTTAAATTGAAGGCAGGTCTCTACAGTGTGATTTAAAAGTATTAAAATTATTAAATGTAAAATAATTTATTGCTGAGGCATTCAACACTTTACTATGCACCTAAATCATGACTGGTGCATCCAGTTGCCTTTAGAAGTCACATAGTTAAATGGAGATCACTTGTGTGCAGTTAAGGTGCTTTGAGTGATTGTAGTATAAATTCACCTGTATTTGGAATGTCCAGCTGATGGTGCATCAGTTTCTAGTTTTTTGTCTCTGTAAATTTTCATAATTTATTTCACCAACATGAGTCAAGTGGTCCTCAACATTATAGTATCAGAGCAGAGAGATTTTTTTTTTTTTTTTTGTTGCTCTGTTATGTCAGTCCATTATATAGGTATTTATTTACAACAGCCAGGCTACTGCCTGATATTCAAGCTATGAAATTAACTTGGGTCCCGGTGGATCTGTTCACCACTGGTGCACACTTTCTGAATTTCTTATTGATGGTAAATATAAAATTTTCACTAACTTTGCCTTGCTTTGGTACATGGGGAAGATTCACAGTAGAGGTCTGCATGGTACTGATATTTCTCAGTCCTGCACCTGACAAAGAACTATCCTATTTCTGTATGCTTTAATCTGCTCCCACAAAAGTTCTCTGCAGCTCCTGCTTTAAATGTTACTCTTTGAATGATAAACGAAAATCAGGACCTAGTGTTCGTGGATTTTTAAAACTGAAGCATGTACAAGAGGGGTGAAAAAGAAATCAATACACCCACCAGTAATCACTATTGTTTATCTGCAACTATGCATATTCGTCACAAAGCTTGTAACATTTCACATGAAACGTCAATAGTAAAAAAAGATGCCTCAGTAACAGATGTGCATATACGTTTTCTATTCTAGGTACAGCTGCTTTTGTAGTTTATTTTTTAGGAGACCACTTTCTCATAGGTTCTTTTATGCTCTGAAGACATCTTCTACATCTGCTAAAAACTGTTTAGCTTAGTACCATTCTGCAAAACCTTGCATCAGGTCATGCAAGTAATACGGGATTTCTGTGAAAATATTTACCTCTAATTTACAATGAGCCCACAGCATTAATGACCAAGACCAACTAAGAACTTTATTAATGAACAAAAGGAAAATAGTATCTATGGTTTTATCTCCACTTTTTACGCAAAATTACCTGTGCCCACTAACAATATTATTTCACTTTACCACAATCCTTTAGATAAGAATTACATTGCTATGCTACTGGTAGTATATGCACAGGGGTATATACTACAGTGGAGTCTCCTGTTCGATCCTGGTGGTCTGCAGTGACTGCAGGTTTTTTTTCCAACCTATTTTTTTTAGTTCAAGTCAGTTATTGCTCAAGCAAAATTTTTGTTCTTTATTTCAGTCTTAAAATGGCTGCAATCACTGTTTTTAATTGCTTCATGTTTTCTTAACCAGCAATCAATTGCAAATGAGATGCAAATGACAAACCTAGTAGATCATTATCTTAACTCACTGGTTTTCAAGTTCATCAGTAAAGGCCCATTGTAGCTTCAGGTTTTCATCCCAGCTAACATCTGGTTTGAATCGGACACATACCTTGATTATGCAAGCTGTTATTTCCTAGTTTCTGCATTTTGTTGTCAATTTACATCTTGCCTGAAGAAGGGGTCTGAGTTGCCTCAAAAGCTTGCATATTGTAATCTTTTTAGTTAGCCAATAAAAGGTGTCATTTTGCTTGGCCTTTCTCTCTGTTGGCAATTTATAAATTGTAAAACTGGGTTCACTGATTTCTTATTGGAATGTATCGAGTATTCATTCACATTACATGGGGATAATTTAGTGGGTTGTGTATTATTGTTTTTAGAATTTATATTTTCATTCTCACCATCATCATGATTTTCCTGTTATTCTTATTTAATCCGTAATTTACTAATGAGTTGGTTAGTTATAAGTTACTGTAGCCTTTCAGTATGATTTGCTCTTGTGCATCATCTGCTTCGCATTAATGTTTAACCGAATCGCTGATTTGTTGGAAGAAAAACCATTACTATAACTTCTGGTCTCTGGTGTGAACCACCTGTAGACGGGTTTATAGACAGCCTGCTTGTTCTTCCGTCTCCTGATTGTAGCCAAATCACTGTTGCAGGGTAAGAAGACATGATGGACAGCTCCACCTTTTTCTTCCCCCGGCCCCTGACAAGGCATGCTCTGCATCTAATGTAACCACTGTTTCCATTCTGCGGTTTCTGTTTTAAGTGCTGAATTAACTAGATGGGCGGCCACTTTTACCTGCTATCATCTTTTTGGAAAGTTTGCATTTTACTTTAGTTTGTTCAACATCCACTCTTTCATATCTAAACCAATTCCACACCACAGACTTAACATTACAGCATTTCTTTGGAATGAACACATTCTTTGCATTGATATTGTAATGCCCCTTCCTCATATTTTGAGGAACAAAACCACACTGACAGTTCACTGTGCAGAAATCAAACAAGTTTACTACTACCAACAAAAACACTCAAAGAATCAAGAACTCAGTCGCAAACTTGGTTTACAAACCTCCCATTATTGTAGCCATGGGAGGTGTCCGTCACTTAAGTCCTTACATTTTCTTTTTTTTTTTTTCTTTAAGCAACTTGCACTTTTAGCCTCCAGTTTCAAAGACATGCCAGTCTGTTGGAGCCTTTCATGTCGCTATCCTGCAGACACTGACAAGCTCTGACACGGCTGATAAATTCACTGTCCAGCACACAGCGTGTCTTGTGGCACTATCACCTTCCAAACTGAAAAGCACACCAGTTCCACTTGATGCTCTATTTTCATCTCCAATTCCCACCTCTCAGCATCTTGGTTCCTGAGAGTGGGCAAAAGTTTCGGCACCCAATATGGTCAGTACTTATTAAGACCCCCTTAATCATAGCAAGTATCATAGCTTGTAAATGCTTTTGTAACCAGATAAGAGCCTTTCAGTTGTTACTTGGGGCATTTCCTGTTATTCAACCTTGCAAAAGTCTACTAAGTGTGCAAGATACTTGGGCCGTCTTGCATGCGCTGCTCTTTTGAGATCTATCCATAGATTTTCAATGATGTTTGGGTTGGGGGAATGTGAGGGCCAGGGCAAAACTCTCAGTTTGTGTCTCTTGAGGAATTCCATTGTAGATTATGAGGTGTATTTTGGATCATTATTTTATTTTAGGACCCATCCTCTTAACTTAAACTTTTTACAGATGATATGATCTTTGCTTCCAGAATTTGCTGGTATTTATTTGAATCCATGCATAACATCCACCTTCTGACTGCACATCTAAACAAATGGCTCTGAGGCAAAGGATCTGTGCTGGTATCCGGAGGGTTGCTGGGTTGAATTCCCTTTAATGCCAAAAGAGATCCTACTCTGCTAGGCTTTTGAGGAAGGCCCTTAACCTGCAATTGCTCCGAGGGTGCTGTACAATGGCTAACCCTGCACTCTGACCACAAGGGGTATGTGGAAACTAACAAATTCCTAATAGAAGAAATTATATAAAGTGAAATAAAAAACAAACAAAAAAAAAAATAACTGCAGTAAGTTCACATGACCGTCTAATTGGAAATGCCAGAATGTGGTCACAGCATTTTAACACTTGGTATATCCATAGCCCACAATGCTTATTTGAACTGTGTTTACTGTTAGTTATGCCATGTAGTGAGGCAGCAGTCAAAATGACAGAAAGGTATCATACCAGACACAAGCACTTCTCAAACACATGGAGCCAAGCAGCTGCAGTGGTCTATGTGTGTATGCTATCTTTTCCATTGCAGCTCTCATTGCAATATGTAAATTAATCATTAAGTTTCAGTACCTTGTATTTCTGAGGTCCTGAGTCAATAACAGCAATTTTAGCTTTTTATTTTGTCCCAAATTATTTTGTTCAGTTTCTTTTGCTGTCTTCCTGCAACCCCATCTGTTTAGAGTGCCAGGACTGAAGGAAATTGGGGGCAAGTTTTTAGGAAGAAATCCTGTGGGTGTAGCCCTAGCAGGAGCACATTTTGCCACAATTCACTACAAAGCTTTAACGAGTTTCCCTCTGATATATACTGCTCAAAAAAAGCTCAAAAAATTACACAAAAAAGGAACACTTTTTAATCAGAGTATAGCATCAAGTCAATGAAACGTCTGGAATATTGATCTGGTCAGTGAAGTAGCAGAGGGGGTTGTTAATCAGTTTCAGCTGCTTTGGTGTTAATGAGATTAACAGCAGATACACTAGAGGGGCAACAATGAGACAACCCCCAAAACAGGAATGGTTTAACAGGTGGAGGTCACTGTCATTTTTCCTTCCTCATCTTTTCTGACTGTTTTTTCACTAGTTTTGCATTTGGCTACAGTCAGTGTCACTACTGGTAGCATGAGGCGATACCTGGACCCTACAGAGGTTGCACAGGTAGTCCAACTTCTCCAGGATAGCACATCAATATGTGCCATTGCCAGAAGGTATGCTGTGTCTCTCAGTACAGTCTCAAGGGCATGGAGGAGATTCCAGGAGACAGGCAGTAACTCTTGGAGAGCTGGACAGGGCCGTAGAAGGTCCTTAACCCATCATACAAAATTATCTCTACCAGGCCACTGGTGTGAATGTGTCTGACCAAACAATCAGAAACAGACTTCATGAGGGTGGCCTGAGGGCCCGACATCCTTTAGTGGGCCCTGTGCTCACTACCTGGGACCGTGGAGTTCGATTGGCATTTGCCATAGAATACCAGAATTGGCAGGTCCACTGGCGTCCTGTGTTTTTCATAGATTAGAGCAGGTTCACCTTGAGACATGAAAGGATCTGGAGAAGCTGTGGAGAACGTTATGCTGCCTGTAACATCGTTCAGCATGACCAGTTTGGTGGTGGGTCAGTGATGGTCTAGGGAGGCATATCCTGGAGGGACGCACAGAGCTCTACAGACTAGACAATGGCACCTTGACTACCATTAGGTATCGGGATGAAATCCTTGGACCCACTGTCAAACCCCATGCTGGTGCAGTGGGTCCTGGGTTCCTTCTGGTGCACGAAAATACCCGACCTCATGTGGTAAGAGTATGTTAGCAGATACTGGAGGATGAAGGAATTGGTACCATTGACTGGCCCCCACGCTCTCCTGACCTAAATCCAATAAAACATGTCTGGGACATTGTTTCAGTCCAACTGACGCTGCTAGGTTGCACCTCAGGCTGTCCAGGAGCTCAGTGATGCCCTGGTCCAGATCTGGAAAGAGATCCCCCAGGACACCATCCGTTATCTCATTAGAAGCATGCCCCGACGTTGTCAGGCATGCATACAAGCACGTAGGGGGCAAGTACGATTTTGAGTTGCTGCATTGAAATATCGGCAAAATGGACTAGCCTGCCACATCATTTTTTCACTTTGATTTTCAGGGTGTCTTTGAATTCAACCCTCTCTAGATTAATAATTTACATTTCCATCAAAAGATTTGGCATCCTTTTGTTCCTAACACATTACCCAGTCCATATCAGTTTATATTCTTGTTCAAGAATCACATCTCGCCCTGCGAGACTAGAGGGATCTATAACACACTTTAATATTCAGAGTTGATCCCTAATTATTTTTAGTCGAAAACAAATATCACTAAGCTATGGCTCACCATCTAATTGAAGAATTCTTATACTCAAAATGAAAATTTGTGGCTTTTGAGAGGATCGATATATTGCTTTTGTTCCATTTTATTTAATTAAAAAAGAAAGGAAGTTAAAGCAATATGCTACTAAATTTGTAAATTTTTTATTGCAATTGACTAGATTAGTCAATTTCACTATTCCTATAAAGAAAAGTAGTATTTTACATATTTTGAGAAATCCTTAATTCAGTTAAACTTCAGTCAGTGGAGGCAAAAATTGCTACACAAGGCATGCTTACCTGCCCTGAATGTTATTATCTGAAAATGCCACAATCATGCTTTAGCATGTACTTGCAAGGCTTTAAGTTTGTTTATTTAACTAACACATGCTGTGAGATTTGTAAGCTGTTTTGGTAGTTTCTTGTTCTTTTTGTAAATTGACAAATTCGCTGCATGACTTGCTTAGGATAGCACAGTAAGACTAGAATGAGCATTTAGATGGTAAAGAGAAAAAGTTCAATGCCTCCACAAGTAGGCTACCCTGAGGCTGACATGGTTTTTATTAACAGCTTTAGCAAAAATGTGATCCTGCATATTTCTAACTTAGTGCATCCGGAAAGTATTCACAGCGCATCACTTTTTCCACATTTTGTTATGTTACAGCCTTATTCCAAAATGGATTAAATTCATTTTTCCCTCAGAATTCTACACACAACACCCCATAATGACAACGTGAAAAAAGTTTACTTGAGGTTTTTGCAAATTTATTAAAAATAAAAAAACTGAGAAATCACATGTACATAAGTATTCACAGCCTTTGCTCAATACTTTGTCGATGCACCTTTAGCAGCAATTACAGCCTCAAGTCTTTTTGAATATGATGCCACAAGCTTGGCACACCTATCCTTGGCCAGTTTCGCCCATTCCTCTTTGTAGCACCTCTCAAGCTCCATCAGGTTGGATGGGAAGCGTCGGTGCACAGCCATTTTAAGATCTCTCCAGAGATGTTCAATCGGATTCAAGTCTGGGCACTGGCTGGGCCACTCAAGGACATTCACAGAGTTGTCCTGAAGTCACTCCTTTGATATCTTGGCTGTGTGCTTAGGGTCGTTGTCCTGCTGAAAGATGAACCGTCGCCCCAGTCTGAGGTTAAGAGCACTCTGGAGCAGGTTTTCATCCAGGATGTCTCTGTACATTGCTGCAGTCATCTTTCCCTTTATCCTGACTAGTCTCCCAGTTCCTGTCGCTGAAAAACATCCCCACAGCATGATGCTGCCACCACCATGCTTCACTGTAAGGATGGTATTGGCCTGGTGATGAGCGGTTCCTGGTATTCCTCCAAATGTGACGCCTGGCATTCATACCAAAAAGTTCAATCTTTGTCTCATTAGACCAGAGAATTTTCTTTCTCATGGTCTGAGAGTCCTTCAGGTGCCTTTTGGCAAACTCCAGGGGGGCTGCCATGTGCCTTTTACTAAGGAGTGGCTTCCGTCTGGCCACTTTACCATACAGGCCTGATTGGTGGATTGCTGCAGAGATGGTTGTCCTTCTGGAAGTTTTCCTCTCTCCACAGAGAACCTCTGGAGCTCTGACAGAGTGACCATTGGGTTCTTGGTCACCTCCCTGATTAAGGCCCTTCTCCCCCAATCGCTCAGTTTAGATGGCCAGCCAGCTCTTTCTCAGTTTTTTTATTTTTAATAAATTTGCAAAAACCTCAAGTAAACTTTTTTCACGTTGTCATTATGGGGTGTTGTGTGTAGAATTCTGAGGAAAAAAATTAATTTAATCCATTTTGGAATACGGCTGTAACATAACAAAATGTGGAAAAAGTGATGCGCTGTGAATACTTTCCGGATGCACTGTAAGAAGTGATCATTTGAAAGTCTGTACAAAATGCAACATGCAATGTGTTATGAAGAAATAGTTTTCTTTAGGTGACATTTTGCAATATTAAAACAGAATATAGTGGAATCCAAACCTCTGCACATCTCTAATGACAGTATAGCTTTTGTTCATGTAAATGTTGAATTCAGGACAAATTATGTCAGACTTTTTTTTTTTACCACTATTGTATAACTAATAGATCATTTTTAGGAAAAAATATTAAAAAAAAAAAAGCCTTGGTTACATCAAATGCGCACATACTTTATCATTGTAGGGTTGTAGCTGTATTCAGATTTTAATTATTCACTGTTCTAAACATGTACAAAAGTAATTTGACATCAGCTGAAGTAATTCTGAGTAACCCTATACAGAATTTAGATTCTGTAGGATTTTTGAAAGTTTGACATGAACAAAGTATCTCTTTATTTTGGTAATACTGTATGTTACTTTCTGTTATGTACCCCATAGTTACTTCTGCATGTTGTGAATGTTTTTGGTGCTCTTTCTAAAGTGCCAGTGTATTAAGATCATTTTAAAGTAGAGTGTGTTATTTCCTGTAAAAGCCCACACATGTAAGCTTAAATCTGAGTTTCTTTTTAACTGTTTCACATCCTTGTCACACAGTTAGGATTTAAAATAACAACTAAGATATAATGAAAGTCAGCTTTAATAACTTAATGCTTTGTGAAAAGCACCCCCTGTAAACTGGTTATACTTTCATGTAACAGTCTGTAAAATTGGCATTGTTAAAGGTAAGACCTACCTTTGTATATCTTTTACATCATTTTTTGTTGATATTAAAAAATTGTTCTTTCAAACATTGGATGTTTAATAACTTAATCTCTTTGTAATGCAAAGAGGTCATGAATTTAAAAAAAATTAGAGACCAAAAATAGAGGTAGGAATGACATTACCTTACTTTCATTTGCAGTTTACTTTGACTTTGTGGATTGAACAGCAAATTAGTACCTGCATGACAGGCTATACATGCTCTGCCCTGTGCACCAGCTACTGCTGTCATCTATTAAACAAATCTAGTGGTTCATTGCTCACAATATAATATGGTCACACATAAGGAGGTCCTTGAAGGTGAAGATATTAACCCTTGTAATATGATCATGCCATCTCCGGTGTTTAATATAAAATATGCCAGAGACTTACATTTTGCAAAATTTGAAATCTCTGAGCATATGTGCCTCAAATATAACCTTTTACTAAAACATTTCTGATATTACCATACAAGCAAGGTAATGACTTCATTAAAAGAAACCTGAGTGACTGTCTAGGCTTTCATTATTTCCCATTTGTGTTTAATCCTCAAGACATAGGAATGAACTCAAACTGTAACATCTATTGAAAGGCAGAGAGAGTTGAGGGAATGTGGCCTTTAAGTCTGAGTTTTAATCTGTATTTTATTGTCCCAAGGGAAATGTATATTCTTTGTTAATCTTTTAGAAACTGTCTATGACAGACCCACATACAGTATGTATGCCTTCAAGTGTCTCCTTTCTTGAGACACATTTTTTGGTGCTAGATTCCTAGTCAGACAATCATACCATCCCCAAATCCTTTCTCTGCTCTTTTTAGAGTATTACCTGATGGAATGTTAATGATTAATGAACACTATTTTATAATACACTGTTAGCATGCCATCCCATCTTTTCCAACTGGAAGAATGCTGATCTGCCCGCCATAACGTAATGGGGGGAAAGGAAACCATGTTTTACTGGCATTTAGAGAAAATTAAGCGTATCTAATGAAGATTAACTCTGTTTTTTTTGGAATCAACTAATTGAACCTGTTGAGCCATTTCTAATCATAGGCTATGTCAGTATCTATGATTACTTCATCTTCCCATTTTCACACTCTCTCTCCTGCTCTGTGGTTAGTAAGGAAAGAAGTATCAGTGTATAGTAGGCATTTTTAGAAATATAGTATTATCTTGATTTGCAGTGAAATTCTGAATGAAATAAAATATACTAAAAATATTACTTGTTGTCATTTGATGTGTAGTAATGGGATAGAAGTAAAACTCACATGCTCGTTTTGATTTATTTTGCTTTTCACCTGTCTTCTGTGCTCAAAATCTTTGGCAAGGACAGACATACTTCTGATATATTTAATATCAGTTTTTAGACTTCTTTTTTTACTAAGGATTGCCTCATTTTACTTCTTGTTCACATGGAGTGCTTCCATTGGAGTAATGTGCCATGTAGATTAACTGTGTCTAAAGGATAGACTTTAAATCCACAGGAAAGTGCTTGCTGCAGCAATAGGATTTCCAGCTTCAAGGTGTTCTTAATTTCAGTCATTGTCTATAAACAATATGTCCTGTGCATCTAAATATTTTCCAACTTCCTCTCTGGCAGACATCTACTTTTTAAGTTTAACAGAAGCCTAGTACTTATAATGAACACTCCTATTTATGTATGCATAACTTTTGAGCATTCTTGCCTGAAATTTATAAAGTGATTATATTGATAGATAGATAGATAGATAGATAGATACTTTATTAATCCCAATGGGAAATTCACATCTATGCTTTCTTTTGTAGGGTTGTCTTAACTGTTTAGTAAAAAAGTTGTTTCATTTGTATTATAATTCACTGTGCCTTTACCGTTAAAATTGAGGCTTAGAGTTTGTTTGCTTTATTGTGGGAATACCTTAAAGTGTTGTTTTTTTATGATTTATTCATTTTATTTATTATTTATTTTCTAGTATTATTTGGTGCATTGTATTATATGATGTTATACTGATTTCTTTATTACTCTACAGACTTTCTTCTGAATTCATATTTGATTTTAAAACTTACCTTTTTTTTGTTAATAAATAAATGGTCATTGCTATTAGTTATTTCTCAGTTTTGTGTGGTATAATCTTTAGAGAGATGAAAATGTTTTTCTCCTATAGACACCTTCTGTAACCTGGCTTGCCAAAAAAACAGAGCAATTATTTCTACATAGCCCTAATAGCTTCACATTGGACACAGTCCTTTTGAAGTCCATCCATCTATTTTCCAACCCGTTGAATCCGAACACAGGGTCACGGGGATCTGCTGGAGCCAATCCCAGCCAACACAGGGCACAAGGCAGGAACCAATCCCGGGCAGGGTGCCAACCCACCGCAGGACACACACAAACACACCCACACACCAAGCACACAGTAGGGCCAATTTAGAATCGCCAATCCACCTAACCTGCATGTCTTTGGACTGTGGGAGGAAACCGGAGCGCCCAGAGGAAACCCACGCAGACACGGGGAGAACATGCAAACTCCACGCAGGGAGGACCCGGCAAGCGAACCCAGGTCTCCCAACTGCAAGGCAGCAGCACTACCCACTGCGCCACCGTGCCACCCTCCTTTTGAAGTTGTTTAGATAAATTCAGAAGTTTTCTTAAGTGCTCTTTTATTACATCTTGTTACCCCTTTATAGTATTGTATTTTTTAAAAAATGGAACAAAACTGTTTTTTTCCCCTCCCTTGTCTTTTAAAATCATTAATATCCCATCATCTACTGTTTTGTGTGTGTGTGTATGATCTAATGAGTAGGTGAATTTGTTTTATAGATCACAGCCTTGTTAAACCAAGAATATAGTTTTGTTGATACAGTATTTTAGTCTGTAGTATTAACAGTTTTTTGTATTCTTTTCAGGGATCTTCTCAACTTATATTTGAAGACAATAACCTTGAACGGTTAGAATTGGTGGTTGTAAATGTTTCCAGCTTTAGAGAGAGAAATCAGTGCAAGGTAAGACATGCATTTCTTGATTAAGTGGAGACTAATCCTTAAGAAGACTTAAATGTTTTACCATATACTCCATCTCAAACATTCCTTGGCAATATGTCAGTTGTTTTCATGTAGTTGTTATTTGGGTGATGTAGCACTTAAGCAAGCAGTTGTTGACATGTCTTCTGTCAGACCGACATGCATGCTTGCAGATTTTGTTTTCTTTAATTGAAGCATGCTATTAATCATTGATCTTTTCTACATGTTTAAGTCTGGCAGTGTTCCCCAAGGACATAGTATTATAGATGTATTTAAAGGGCGGAGTGGTGGCTCTGAGGCTAAGGAGCTGCGCTGGTATCCCGAAGGTTGCCGGTTCGAATCCCCGTCACTGCCAAAAGGCCACTGCTCTGCTGGGCCCTTGAGCAAGGCCCTTAACCTGTAATTGCTCCAGGGGCGCTGTACAATGGCTGACCCTGCGCTCTGACCCCAAGGGGTATGCGAAAACTACCAAATTCCTAATACAAGAAATTGTATAAGGCGAAATAAAGAACAAAAAAAAAAAAAAAAAAAGTCATTTGAAAACAGATTGATTAAAGAAGCAGTTTCCTTTTAGTCTTCAATATGATTGATCTACGTAAGATTTGGCTGCAAAGATCTACAAGTGTTAATTTAAACTAGCCAACCCGCAATGTAGCATACGCCGCATAATTATGTATTGATGGGTGAACACTTCCTGAAAGACACAGTTGTCCAAATGGGGTGGGTTTGAAGATACGTCTGTAGGTGAATGAAAAGATGGAACTCTGGAGAGGGCAACATACAATTGTACATGACTAAAAACAGGAGGACCGCCGTCGCGCCTCCACCTCCCAGAGTGAGGGATGGGGCTGGACGGCGCTTGGGCACGGGGGGAGAGGGGAAGGACGCCCATTCCGCCCCCTCTGCCCGTGACCCGCACTTACTGGGAATTCCTCGTTCATGGGGAACAATTGCAAGCCCCGGTCTCCATCACGAATGGGGTTCAATGGCTTAGCCACACCTCTCGGCGCCGGGTAGACACACGTTGATCCATTTAGTGTAGCGCGCGTGCAGCACTGGACATCTAAGGGCATCACAGACCTGTTAATGCTCAATCTCACGTGGCTGAAAGAAGTTGGACGCCGACTGCCCTTTTGTCACGTAACTATTTCACAGGAGGGAGTCTCATTCGTTATCAGAATTAACCAGACAAATTGCTCCACCAACTAAGAACGGCCATGCACCACCACCCACAGAATCGAGAAAGAGCTATCAATCTGTCAATCCTCTCTGTGTCCGGGCCGGGTGAGGTTTCCCGTGTTGAGTCAAATTAAGCGAAAGGCTCCACACCTGGTGGTGCCCTTCCGTCAATTCCTTTAAGTTTCAGCTTTGCAACCATACTCCCCTCGGAACCCAAAGACTTTGGTTACCCGGTTGGCTGCCTGGCGGGTCATGGGAATAACGCCGCCGGATCACCAGTCAACATCGTTTATGGTCGGAACTACGACGGTATGTGATCGTCTTCGAACCTCCAACTTTCGTTCTTGATTAATGAAAACATTCTTGGCAAATGCTTTCGCTCTCGCTCAAATTGTTGGCGGGCGGGGCTCTGTCGTGCATGTGGCATGGTCGGCTGCTTAGTGAATTGTTGGTGGGCGGGGCACTGTCTTGCGTGCGTCTTGCTTGCCATGGACTTAGTGAATTCTTAGAGTTGGTGGGCGAGTCTCTGTGAGTTGGCGGGTGTGGCTATGTCGTGCGTATCCCATGGTTGTCTTGCGCGCCCTGTCGGCTGCTTAGTGAATTATATATATATAGATATTAAAGGGTGATCACACAAGATGTTGATCACTGTAGCTCCTGCATCAGGCATATTATCAATTAATGAAATTTACTGTGTCTTTTCCAGAATGCATAAAAAACACATTTTGTACATCTGTTGTTTTGCAAATTCATTCAGTAAGCCAGTCACCTCTTGAACTCTGAAATAACAGATATCCAAATCACTTCAATTGAGCACATTATTGTTTGTTGTTTGGGAAGATGTTCACTATGTGAAAGTTTGTATTGTAAAGTATAAATGGCTTGATGTTTGAATAAGGTTGATATTTTACTGGGTTGCTCCAGAATTATTAATGACAACACAATGAAGTGTGCAGAAAGCAAAGGGGTTAGAATACTTTTTGAGTCAACTGTTGACTGATTTTGATTTAATTATCAGCACCCGTACTTTAAGTATAGTTAGTTGTTAAAGACTTTACTTTTGAAACCACAGTTTTGCCCAACTATCTATAAATTATGCAGTTTATGTACCCTATAAACTTTCCGCAGTTATAAAAAAAAAAATTAAGTATTCTCTCACATGTAATGTTATCCCTCTGGTCTGCACACCATAGAAAGGTCTGCCACTGAAATGCGGAGTTTATGAAGATCATCTTCCTCTGCTGTTGGAGGAGCATCATGCTGGCGAGACAAGACGTTCAAAGTATCTATCCAGATGGGCCGCCTCAGATTGGGACCCAAGTGCTGCTGTGCAGCGAGTGATGCCTCAGCACCACACCGGTTCCAATCCCTAACAGGCCTGTCCCCATTGGCTCTCTGACGGTATTGACTCTTCCGGGGATGAGGCTCCTGAGGGCTTCCCCCATCCCTGTCATAATGTGAGCAGCCACAGCAGACTAATCCTGCGGAGAGCAGAAAGGGGTCCTGTCTGTCATCTCAGAACTGCGTGAAGTTTTTTTTTTTTTGAGTGCCAGGAGTGCCAATCCTGCCACCAACCCCCAGGATTTCCCTGTAAGTCAGAGGACTGTTTACAGGGCTGGATGCAGTTTCATATCATACCCAGGAAAACCTACTTCTTAATTAAAATAAAACACATAAATTAAATATTAGGTGTCTTATCTACTCTATACATATAAAATCCTAGGCCTAAAAGTGCAACAATTTTGTGCAACGATTTTATGTGACTTTTTATCTCACATTTTTTGTGTTAAATCGGGCTTACTTTAAAACCTACATACAGTATATATGTTTGGTATCATTCTTTTCAGAATTTATCAAACTTTAATGTGATGTTGTTAGATTTTCAGATTCTTATTTTTAAATTATAAACTAAAAAATATCAAGAACTCATGTCCCGCGAGACGAGGCTTTGTGCCAAAAGATTTAACCACGCCCGGGGGCATAAATAAAAGACAAACAGTAGGACAGCTGCTGTACAGGGTTTTAAATGTTCGAAGCGCCGAGCGAGATGCAGATCATGTGGCACAGCAGCAAGCCAGCAGCTGATCAAGCAAAGAGGAGGTTAAAAAACAAAAAAAAACTATTTGTTTCCCATTGTATCACCGTTCAGAAGGGGGTTTCGGAGGAGCAACCACGTCTTCTTGGGATGCATTCAGCCCCCCTCTTCACAACACGAGCGGCACAGATGCGAAGTGGCTGGTGTGTAGCGCAGGCCAGAGGGGTTGGTGAGCAAAGCGAGCAGGGTGGAACCCCCTAGTTTAATATACTAAAAAACTCATTATTTTTGACCCCCATTAGTTACTTTTCAGTAAAAGTTGAATTTAAAGGGCTCTGCGACTCTCTGGTCTGTTCATACAAAAATTGAACTGTTTAGGAAGAACTGCTCGTCATATGCCTAATGCCATTCCTGTGGTCAAGCACGGTAGTGGCAGCATCATGCTATTGGGGTACTTCTCACCCGCAGGGACAAGAAGACAGGTCAGAATTGAGGAAAGGATGAACTCTGCCAAACACAGAGGTGTCCTTGAAAAAGACCTACTAAAGAATGCATGCAGCCTCAGATTGAGTCAACAATTCAACTTTCAGCACAGCAATGACCTGAAGCATACAGCTAAGACAATGCTGAAGTTGTTCTTGACAAGTCTCTGACTGTTGTTGAGTAGCCTTACCAAAGAAGATACTTTAGAACATCTGTGGAGGGAGCTGAAGATTACAGTTTACAATGCTTCCCATCCAGCCTAATGAAGCTAAAGAGGATCTGCCAGGAAGAATGGAATATACTGCCAAAATTCAGGCGTGCAATGTTTGTACAAATTTACCCAAGAAGACTTGAATCTGCAATTACTTCCAAAAGGGGTCCTTCAAAGTACTGTATTAAATGACTGAATACTTATATGAATGAGAGATTTCATTTTTTTTTTTTTTTTTTTTTTAAATCGTAAAACTTTATGACAGCATGATTTCACTTTGTCATTATGGGTAATTTTATGACTGTAGATTGATGGGTAAAAATAAACAAATTTATCTATTTAAAATTAAATCTACAACACAATGAAGTGTGCAGAAAGCAAAGGGGTTTGAATACTTTTTGAGTCAACTGTAGACTGATTTTGATTTAAGTTTCAGCACCCGTACTTTAAGTATAGTTAGTTGTTAAAAGACTTTACTTTTGAAACCACAGTTTTGCCCAACTATCTATAAACTATGCAGTTTATGTACCCTATAAACTTTCCGCAGTTATAATAAAAAAATTAAGTATTCTCTCACATGTAATGTTATCCCTCTGCCTTGCCAGACTTGCCAGATTTCTGTAGGTGGGTACATTTTTATTGGTTTGGTTGCTCTGATGGCTGTCATACTTGGGGAGCAGCTTTTACTGTTGCACCCTCCTTCCGATGGTGTCCGATGTCACTCCTTTCAACAAGCATATTAGGAGACTTTAATTAAGGCACTTTCTGGGTGCCTTGTCTGTTGTCTCAGTGTATGCTTCAACTGCAGTAAGTGATATCACGGTGAGGGAGACATTGGTTTCACAACAATGCTTTGTGGTTTATGGGTGCCTGCAAGGTGACACTCCTCTCGTTGTGGGTGACTTCAATGTGACCACTGGCACTGACAGGACTGGCTATGAGGATATTTGTCGATTCTCATGGGTCTGGCAACTGGTGAAAGGGACTCCGTGTTCCTTGACTTTGCAAAAGGACAAGGGCTAAGGATTGCTGAATCCCAATTCCAGCACCCTGCACCGCATCATTGGACTTGGAACTTCAGTACTGATGGTGTGGTGAAGGATATTGATCACATCCTTGTGGGCAGACGCTGGAGGCTCTTACAAAAGTGTAGGTCTACAGAAGTGCCTAGTTTCTGAATTCTGACCACAGACTTATTGCTTCTCTGAAGATTCAGCTTAGGTCCAGTAAGCTAGCACCTACTAGGAACATGAGGCTGGACGGCTGTTTCTAAAGAGTTTGAGTGAGAAACTTACAGACTTGGGTGCAACTGCTGATCCTAATGTGGGAGACCTTCTGTGACAAGAACCTGAAGGTTGCCGAGGGTTGTGTAGGTGTTACCAGTCTTCCCAGAAGTTGTTGTTTCATCTCTCAGTACATCCTGGATATCTTTGAGAGGAGTTGCAGCGCACAGCTCAATAGCATCTCCGGTCTGTACCGGTAACTGAGAAGGACGGCTGCAAGGGCTCTGATGGCGGATAAGGAGGTGTTTGTTAGAGGAATCTATTAAGTGACACACCATCTGTGGTCTAGTGACCTACGTCCTGCTTACAGAGGACTGGTGGCTGGTGGAACGGTCAGATGACACTGCAGTTGTGCCCTGCTGGGCTGGCTACTTTGAGCAGCTGTTTAAAGCTGATCCTCCAGCTAGGACGTTGAATACATCTGGGTCCACAGTTAGCTGTAAACCACCTAATCTCACTGAGATTGCACATGTGGTGAACCAGTGAAGGGTAGAGAAGGCTGCTGTGGTGTCTGGGGTGAACTTCTCCAGGCTGGTGGTAAGGCTGTTCTTTTGGCATTGCAAGCAATCTTTCTTTCCATTTGGAAGATAGGCTTCATCCAAACTGACTGGAAAACGGGACTTGTCATCCTTATCTGGAAATTGAAGGGTGATTGCCTAGATTGCGGCAACTACATGGGGATAACACTGCTCTCAGTGCCGGGTAAGGTTCTTTCTAGTGTCATCCTCAGTTTGAACCGTGATCACTTGCTCACCTACCAGCGACTGGAGCAGTCTGGTTTTACGCCTAAGAAGTCTACCATCGACCGCATCCTGGCATTGAGGGTTCTTATGGAGTGCAAACACAAATTTCAGCAGAGTTTCTTTGCAGCCTTTGTTGATTTTCGTAAAGCATTCAATTTAGTTGATCGAGCTGCCCTGTGGGACATCCTCGATTCTCATTCGTCCTCTTTGAAACCCTTCCCCATGCTGCCTGCGGCTCCTCTTCAAAACGGTCCCGCCCACACGTAGCTGACATGGCATTTCTCGATTCCTGTTCCTGCTCTTCCAAACCCTTCTCCACGCTCCCTGAGGCCTCCCATACAACCCCACACTGCTTTTCTCAATTCCTATTCCTCCTTCGGACTACCGCGTTCCCCTCTCCTCTCTCATGACCCCATTGGTGTCACGTCACCACCCTATATCTAGCCTGACCGAGTGACCTTTCACTTCAGCCATGTGTGCGCCTGGGAGTCTTTTCCGTAGCCTGCTACAGGAAGGTACTCTGTCGACCATTGGCATTGGTTTCGCTCATTGCTATTCATTTCGCTCCTTCGTATTTTCGTTATACTGTGACGGTTGTTTCCTAAGCCTTTGTTATAAAATGGACGACAGTATCCCTAATTTCTGCCAAACACTGCCTGTTATCTTCTGCAGTTCTCGAGCCCTGACTGTTGCCTCTTCCATCAACAAACACAGGCTGTGGAACGAAATGAAAGTCCTAAAACTCACAAAAAATATGAGAGCTCTTGAAAGTGAAAGTTACAAGACCAATACTGAACGTCACAAACGACAATTCTCTACATATTAACAACAAAGTTCTTGATCTTCTACAGGGTGAAAAAGTGACCTTCAAGAGTGTAGATACAGTAGTCCGTGACAATCCTAATGATCAACTAACGTACCCACAGGAGTTTTTACACACCCTCACACCAACTGGCATACCTCCCCATATCCTTCATCTGAAGGTGGGAGCTGTAGTTATGCTCCTCCGAAATATTATGCCAACAAAAGGTCTTTGCAACGGAGCAAAACTCATCGTTACCCGAATACATAGAAATATTATTGAGTGCAAACTGATCGCTATCCAAAATTCTGAAACAATCTTCATTCCCAGAATCTCTCTCCTTCCTTCCGACACCAATCTCCCTTTGAAATGTAAACGCACACAATTCCCATTCACTCGCCTTCTCCATGACTATCAACAAGTCCCAAGGACAAACGTTTGCAAAGATTTGCATTAATCTACAACAACCAGTCTTCAGCCACGGTCAGTTGTATGTGGCTTTTTCTAGGGTTAGATCTTTCGACTCATTATCTGTCATCTCCACCAAAACACCTATTCACAACTCCGTCTTTCAAGAAGTATTTATTTCTTCTTGATTTCTGAATTCCTTTCTCACCGTTTTCTGTTCCTATTCTTACACCGCCGTATGCTATGGCGGGCATCGGCTAGTTTTTCTTATTTTCCATCTCTTGGGCGCTAGAAATTTCCACTTTTCATTATAAAGTCTTGCTAAGCCATGTTTAGTCAGACCTGAAAAGAGCTCCTCTCAGTCTTGGGAGAGTTTGATTGCAGATGATTGATAAATAA
This sequence comes from Erpetoichthys calabaricus, assembly GCF_900747795.2. Taxonomy (NCBI): domain Eukaryota; kingdom Metazoa; phylum Chordata; class Cladistia; order Polypteriformes; family Polypteridae; genus Erpetoichthys; species Erpetoichthys calabaricus. The sequence goes on from NC_041397.2 coordinate 194,898,663, forward strand.
AGTACTGTGTAGCACCATTTTGTTTAAACGCTTACACTTTCTACTTCTAGGTAATCTAATCCACATTTGTGGAACTCCTGCAGTGCAGTTTTAAAACCTGATAACTGTAGGTATAAGGCGGTAATTTTACTCACACCTGTGGCAACCCTGCTGACACCCGTGGGACAGAACTCGCACCTATGCCCATGGAAAACTCTGCTTCTCCTTTTCTCCTTCTCATGCTTGTTAACAACTTCTAATTTCCACTTACCCTATCTATCATGTTATGCCTTCAACCTGCATGGCAAACTAGATTATTTTTCTGCTATGAATTCACTTCATTTGTACCAGGAAGAATTTGAACACTTTCTCTCTCTGTCTCATGCATATGTTCACTCTAGCACTGAAAGCAGTTTCTCTATCAGTCACAGGACTTATTCTGTAACTGGTGCAGCTCCTCTGTTAAACAGCGTGTACACATTTTTTTTTTCTTCTCTCCACCTCTTTTTTGCTCCCTCTCTCTCACCCACACAAACATAAACTATCACTTCTTTTTTTTTCTTCTTTCTGAGAAACACCTATCCTCTCACCCACTCTATGACTTAATAAACCCCACTGCTATCTTCAGCACTTCATTGAAATTTTAATCATATCTGTGCCATTTTTTTAGTCTAGTTTTTTTTTACATAGGACAGTCCTGTTTCAGTTAATATAATAATAATGTGATTGTCCAGATGGGCAAAAACAGATCTAAACTACCACAACAACAATAACAATTATTTATTTCTTGCATAGCCCAAAGTCACACAAGGAATGCCTTAATGGGCTTACCAGGCCCTGTTTTTTGACAGCTCCACAGCCTTGACATCCCAAGAAGATAAGAAAATGCTCCCAAAAAAACCCTTGTAAGGGGGTAAAATGGAAGAAATCTTGAGAAAGGTAATTCAGAGAGAGACCTTCTTCCAGGTAAATTGGGCTTACAATAGATGTCAAAAATAAGGTAAATACAACACAAAACAGAACACGAGTAATCCTCTTCATAGAGCTAGGTGACCAATCTATCATGGCCACCTCAGAACTACAATACATTACATACATATTACAAATTACAAGGCAACATATAAGAATAGATTATCCAACACATTAATAACAGTTTATAAATGTCATAATACTTATGTTTTAGTACTAATGACTAACAACAGTGATGCAGTATACACAGCTAATCAGCAGCTCTGCTCAGGGTATGCTAAACTGAAGTACTGAGTCTTCAGCTTGGATTTAAAAGCTGAGACAGAAGGAGCACCACTTGTAATAGTCTTGTAATAGCGGACAGACCATTCCACATCTTTGGGGCCTTTTATCTAAAAGCTTGAACTCCCACTGTTATTTTATTAATCCTTGGAATCATAAGCAGGCCAGAATTTTGAGATCTTTATGTGCGCTCTGGTTTATTAGTAATGATGAGTTCAGATAAGTAACCAGGGCCTTGGCCATTTAAGGCATTATATGTTAGAAGGAAATTTTTGAAATCTGCCCTAATCTTAACTGGAAGCCAGTGTAAGAACTTAAGAAGTGGTGTTATGTGTTCATATTTTCTTGTTCTTCTAATAATTCTTTCAGCAGCATTTTGAAGTAACTGAAAGCTGTTTAAAAAATGGTTTGAGCAGCCCGTGAACATCACATTGCAGTAGTCAATCCTATTAGAAATAAATGCATGAATTAATTTCTCATTATCCTGCATATATAGAAATAAGCTATGTAAGTGTGTTTGAAATGCATCCCTTATATATCAAGCAGATTTTCTGCTTATGATACAGTTTTGTTATCTGTGCTGTGAATTAACCACACTGGCACTGAATTAGCCCACCAAAGCGGATATTTTTTGTGTTTTTTAAAATTTTGAAACAAATCTTTATAAATAATTCCTATTATATATAATCTTGTTTATGGGTCCAAATGTATAGCCTAATAATTATTTTGGTTTAACAGTTAATGTAAAAATTGAGTGCAGTTTACATCTCATGGCCGGTCTCTGAAGATTAAAAGAATCTGGAAAATTAATGAAAGTTTAAATGTTTACCTACAGGAATATGCATTCTTTTCTGTGTAAATTCACTCATTGATGTCAGTTTTCTTAATCCCAGTGTCTGTTTTGATAAAATTTATATGATTGTCAAATGTTACATGCAGGTATATTAGTTGCATTTGAATTGGTCTAGATGGATAAACAAATGATTGTTTAACTCCTAAACAGGGGTAAAGGTTCACGGTTATTTTATGACACTTAAATAGCTAAATATTGCTAAATATTAAGATGTACATACTATAGTACTTTTAAACACAATTAAAATGATGTACTTTGCCATTATATATTAGATGGTTCGGTATCATCTATGGATTTCAGTCATCCGCAGAGCTGCATGAAATGTATTAAATAGTGTTTTCTAGTGACCATTAACAAAAGTCAAGGTCAGTCACAGGCAAAAGCAAGAGCAGATCTGTGGCTCAAATGTTTTACTCACGGACAATTCTATGTATTATATTCAAGAGTAAGGAGCTCCAATGAACTAATAATATTAACCCCTAGTAAAAAAAAAAAAAAATATATTGTATACACCAAGGTATTCGGTTAGATACATGGCTCTTCTGATACATCCAGTTAATAGCTCTATATCCGAGGCCCATTGTCTCAGAAAATTTCCCTCTATTACCTGCAGTACTTAATATTTTTTTTGGTTATTGGTTTTAAATGACTTTCTGTAATGTATCATAGTATAGGAATACTTTTTCTGTATGCTGGAGGGAAAGTCCTTCAATCCATTTTTTGCATAATCAAGTCTCAAGCCTGTACAAACAGCATGTGTAAAAACTGGGAAACGGCCCTTGTTATGTAACAAGTCGTTAATCTCATACATGCATATACATAACTTTTACTGACATGGGGCCAGTTTAAAATAGTCAGTTAACATAACTTGCAATAAAAGTATGAGATATAGGATTTTCTCTGGACACACTTCCTCCTAACTTAGACATGACATAATAATGTGCAAACTCCTCTCAGATAGTCACCAAGCTGAAATTTCAACTCTGTCCCCTGATGGTCCCTGCAGCTATGAAGTACGAAGAAAGTTAAATGCAGAAATAAAGTAGCAAGTGTCTAATGGAGTGATGGTAATGGCATCTTGACAGTTTTTCATTGGTGGAATCTTGCTTAACTGAAGATGGAGAATAAAGCTGCTTCATTTTATTTCTGATTCTCATAAACGGCAACATGATATATTTAAATGTTTGTAGAACCTGTGTGTACTGTATTTCATTCCTAGAACATCACCATGGTGGAAATGTTTGTAGTATGTATACATTACTTCTTCCCTGGGCATAATTTTAAACATTAGCTGGGATGGTTTCTGCAATTATGCGGTAAAGCTTCTTTCTGGAATTTTTGAGAAAGGACTCTTACTTGATTGAAATTTTATAAATAAACTATTTTCAGTAAAGATTATTTTTTTTGCAAGTGGCTTTTTTTTGTAACATCTATATCTTTATTAGTTCAGGTGGGTTATTCCCTAGCCCAAAAACATTGTTCCATTGAATAAGAATGTAAAATTGACCCTGCTGTAAGTATAGTTGTGTGCTTAATTATGCTTTACAAATATAATGATATTGATCCAGGACTGTTTCTAGGGTTATGCCAACCACTTCCAAAAATACATTGTCCATTTTTACTACCCTGGTTAAGAAAAAAGAGTGATAATTGAAAACATTAACACCCACATCTACAAGAGAGATGTTTTCCATTCAGTTACAAAAAAAATCTTTAGAGGGTGGAAAATAAATTCCTGTCTTCATAAGAGGAAAATACAACAAGCATTTGTAAAGATTATGGATTCTAGCTTTAAAGCATACTTTTAATAACTGTAATTTTTGAGTAAAAATTGTGCAGAATAGGTACTTTTTTATACTGCGAGCTGCCGTTTATATCTTAAAACAGTAAGTTTTAAATGCATAATATGTGTGTTGGTGTCTGAAGAATCAGTATATACACATCAAAAGATGTTTTCTGCAGCTAGTTTAACCTTGTCGATTGTGAAGTTATTGTTGTTTCATCTCTGTGTTAATACTAAATTACCTCTTCATACATTATTTGTAACTATGCAAAACATTCCTCTATTTTTAAAATATGCTTGAGTTAAGGGATATCTTGGCTACTAGCATGGAATACATAAATTTGTTCATTATACAATGTAATCTGTAGGAACATACATTTTTTGTGACCAGTTGTAAGATGACTTTCTGTTTTAGAATTTGAATTGACAAAAAGACTGAGCTTGCTTTGAAATTGAAGAAACAACAGTAGGTGGCATAATTATTTCATTTAGGATACACATGACAGTAATGATCCCATAAACCTTTAAACCTGTTTCTGCATATTTCAAGCAAAGACCAGGTGTGAGATAGTAATCATGGGGGAGTCTTTTTCCTGTATTACACAAGACCAGGAATGACAAGTATGTACTGGGAGGTCTTCTACAATATGGAAAAAAATATTCGGACTATTTGCAGTTTATTATTCTTTGTCTGGTGAATTGTAATGAGTTACTGTGCATTAAAGGTAATATGTACATAGTTATATTTTTAGATAGCAGGTCAACTTTATAGTGTGTTTGCAGTCCACACCCTTCTTAATGTAGCTTAATACAGGATAGATTGCATAAGTCAAAATCGTTGTTGTATTTCATGTAAGGTGAAATTTCACATATTCTTTGTATCAGATGTTTTTTGTTTTTTTTTTTTTTTTTTTTTGTGATTTCAAAACCCAGCTGTGTTTGTCATGGACTACACAGATCCAGTGTTAGGATGCATCTGTGAGTTCAAATGACATGTAGGCAATATCAAACCTATCGAAGGCACCAACATACTGTACTGCTCACAAAGTTGTACATATTAAATTGCTTCAAAAGGGCTTCACGTTCCCTGTGAGTGTAAAATCACAACACAGAACTGGTCATGAATGATTAAAGCATACCAGTTATCATCCAAAGCACAGTACATAGTTCTGGCATTCACTAAGCATCCAGTCAAAGAAAAACAATTGTAATGTCTAACACTTGAGTAGCCAACACTTTCATTCCCAAAGATGGAAGAATACATTCATTTGTGTTTAATATTAGTGTTATATTTTATAGCTGCTCGTGAGGCAGAATGATTAAAAAATCTCTAGGTGTGTAGTTCAGTTATTTTAAATGGTGTTTTTCATAATCTCCTTCTTCTTCTTTCGGCTGCTCCCGTTAGGGGTTCCCACAGCGGATCATCTTCTTTCATATCTTTCTGTCCTCTGCATCTTGTTCTTTACATCCATCAGCTGCATGTCCTCTCTCACCACATCCATAAACCTTCGCTTAGGCCTTCCTCTTTTCCTCTTCCATGGCAGCTCTATCCTTAGCATCCTTCTCCCAATATAACCAGCATCTCTCCTCTGCACATGTCCAAACCAACACAATCTCGCCTCTCTGACTTTGTCTCCCAACTGTCCAACTTGAGCTGACCCTCTAATGTACTCATTTCTAATCCTATCCATCCTCATCACACCCAGTGCAAACCTTAGCATCTTTAACTCTGTTACCTCCAGCTCTGTCTCTTGCTTTCTAGTCAGCGCCACCGTCTCCAACCCATATAACATAGCTGGTCTCACTACCGTCCTGTAGACCTTCCCTTTCACTGTTGCTGATACCTGTCTGTCACAAATCACTCCTGACACTCTTCTCCACCCATTTCACCCTGCCTGCACTCTCTTTTTCACATCTCTTCCACAATCCTCATTACTCTGTACTGTTGATCCCAAGTATTTAAACTCATCCACTTTCGCCATCTCCACTCCCTGCATCCTCACCATTCCACTGACCTCCCTCTCATTCACACACATGTATTCTGTCTTGTTCCTACTGACCTTCATTCCTCTCCTCTCTAGAGCATATCTCCACCTCTCCAGAGTCTCCTCAACCTGCTCTCTACTATCACTACAGATCACAATGTCATCAGCAAGCATCATAGTCCACGGGGACTTCTGTCTAATCTCGTCTGTCAACCTGTCCATCACCATTGCAAATAAGAAAGGGCTCAGAGCCGATCCCTGATGTAATCCCACCTCCAACTTGAATGCATCAGTCACTCCTACAGCAGACCTCACCACTGTCATACTTCCCTCGTACAGATCCTGTATAACTCTTACGTACTTCTCTGCCACTCCCGACTTCCTCATACAATACCACAGCTCCTCTCGAGTCACCCTGTCATATGCTTTCTCCAGGTCCAGAAAGACGCAATGCAACTCCTTCTGGCCTTCTCTAAACTTCTCCATCAACATCCTCAGAGCAAACATTGCATCTGTGGTGCTCTTTCTTGGCATGAAACCATACTGCTGCTCACTAATCATCACCTCACTTCTTAACCTAGCTTCCACTACTCTTTCCCATAACTTCATGCTGTGGCTCATCAATTTTATTCCCCTGTAGTTACTGCAGTCCTGCACATTGCCCTTATTCTTAAATATCGGCACCATACACTTGTTCTCCACTCCTCAGGCATCCTCTCACTTTCCAAGATTCCATTAAACAATCTGGTTAAAAAACTCCACTGCCATCTCTCCTAAACACTTCCATGCTTCCATAGATATGTCATCTGGACCAACGGCCTTTCCATTTTTCATCCGCTTTTCATAATCTCCACCTTCATCAAATGAATTACAGTATTATAATCCTTTTAGATTGTAAGAAACTTTGTTGTGCCATGCAGTTTGTGAAAACCTCAGTGATTAATTCTAGTATAGGTCATACATTTAAAACTTACTGACTCAGATGTAAGAAAATCTGAATTTAATGTTTTTTTTTATTCTTGTAATGGGGGAAAAAAGAGGTTTATGATAACCAAGTATATGTTAACTAAGTGAACACTAAAACCTGGGTGGGGGACTCTGAAGAGTTCCCAAGTCCTTTGGAACAAGAAGCGGTACAGTCTGGCAGTTCTTTCCTGTGTAGCTGTCTGTAAATTTCTTTTACCACATGCTGAAGTCTAGAAATGTAGTATACATTCATTGGACAGTGTTCCGACACTTTGCTCCTGTTTAATCAGATGTCATTTCACAGTGGGAGATGTTGCTTTATCAAAGCAGTATACCTGGGTGGGGGAGGGGTAAGCCACTGTGTAAAGTAACTGTGTCAGTAATAACTAGTATTGATTGCCATACTTGAACTACATGATGTAATAACACTTGCAGTACCTACAGACTAAGATAAAGCTGTAATAACACCCTGCGTGACAAAATTATTGAGCCTTCAGCATGGATTTAGTATCCAGTACAGAACACAGATGATTCTAATTTTAAGAGACCCAGCCTCCTGTATTTTTGCCTGTTTTTGGAAATCTGCATCTTGCAGTCGTAGACTTAGCCTTATGGAGTATATGTTGACTGTATACCTAAAGTTAAATAAGGTGCCAAAATTTATGAGAAGGAGTTTTTAAACCCCTACATGTGGTGGTTGCATTTTTTTTTTTTTTTTTTTTGTGGTCTGTAATGGAATTACCCCATTGAAGAAGATAACAGTGGTTACCTAGACCTTGTTGCTGGTTATAAATGGGCCCCCTATACCAGTTCAAGCTTCAGGGCCCCAAAAATGTAGGACTGCAACTGGTTGGAAGATGTTAGTTTTTTTTTTCCATGCATAATAAGAGTCTTCTAATTATATTGTGCTAACCTAAATATTATCATCTAAACAATGAATTGTATATCAGCATTTTGAATTAGCTGGAAATAAAATTATTTAAACCATTTGCCAATAAGGTATTGTAGTCACTACTATAACAAAAATGAAGTTATCTAATTTTTATACTCCTAATAAGAAAATGAAATGAAAGTTACTAACCTGAAAAATGTATGTCTTCAGAATGTCTAGTAATATAACCAACTTCTTTCGAAGTTTTCTTTTATGAACTGCTGTATTTTCTTCATTACATCAGAAATCTGAAGTGATGTCATATTGGTCAAATCATGGCAATAATCAAAACCTTTATTTACAGTAGACCTGGCAAATTTGATAGAGTTTTGTTTCTTGAATGTGTTGTCAATCATTTTGAATTAAGGCTTAGTTTTGCTTACAACAACATTTATTTATATAGCACATTTTCATACACATAATGTAGCTCAAAGTGCTTTACATGATAGAGAAAAAAGACAAAATAAATAAGAATTAAAATTAGGGAACATTAATTAACATGGAATAAAAGTAAGATCCGATGGCCAGGGAGGACAGAAATAAACAAAAAAAAAACTCCAGACGGCTGGAGAAAAAAATAAAATCTGCAGGGGTTCCAGGCCATGAGACCGTCCAGCCTCCTCTAGGCATTCTACTGAACATAAATGACCTCAATCAGTCCTCATTGTATTCAGGGTTCTCATGGAAGAATTTGATGATGACGGTCATGTGGACTTCTGGCCTTTAATCGACCAATGTAGGGACATCATGGTGCTTTGATTAGGTGATGGTGGTGCAGATTGCTACCACAGAAAACTAGAAAATGAACAGAAAAGAAAGTAGGGGTTAATACGGATTTTGGGGCCACCATGAATAATAATGATAATTAATTGAATATACAGAGCATCAGGATTAAACGAAGACATGTTAAAGTAATGTGTTTTCAGCAGTGTTTTAAAGTGCTTCACTGTATTAGCCTAGAAACTAGCATATTCCCCCTGGTCCAAAGGAAATGAGCTTTAAAATTAATTTTATTCCCAAAGCCAAATAAGTTTTTATTGCTGCTAGTTTTATTCCATTATGTCATAAAATCAGATTGCTGGATGCTAGAAATTCCATCCTTGGCCCTGATAAGTGAAATGAATCTATGCATTAATCCTGTCAATGTAATGCAATGTGGCTACAGTTGTCTGTCCAAATATGCATCCATCTATCCAATCATCTCCTTTTATCCAGCTCACATTTACACTGGGTGCAAAGCAGTCACCTATGTGGTCTGGGCACCATCCTAATGCAGGATTTGATGTTAATCAATCGGTTAATTAAATATTGACTTTGCTTTTCGAAATGCAAGTAAGTAATGAGACATTTCAGTAAGGCTCATGCTTTATTTTACTTGCCTTTCCTTGTAGATGTGGGCTTCTGAATTATATCAAAGTAACTGAAACACACCAATTTTAAGAAACAGAATATTATGATTTTTTGACAAGCATATGGATAATAGAATTCATGTGTTTAGATATGTATTGACATAGGGGACGGGATTCAATACTAATGAGACTGGCACATACTGTATACACAACAGATGTGACTGTTCTTAATTCCTTTTCAGGTTTTCTGGAGTTTATTAAATGAATAAGAGTATACATGGAAGATTTTAATTTTGGAATCATATGATGTTATAATTATGTCAATCTGATTCTAATGCACAGGCATGGGGGGGGGGGGGGGGGGGGGGAGTTAAACCTGTAGGCTATGAAGTGAGGCTCATTTTTCCAGATATTTGTAAAAACCAATAACTTATCTGACACAATTCATGATGAGTTCATTACACAGTTAAAATTTTTTGAAAGACTCTTAATGTTCTACCTTATCTTGTCAAGGTAAAGCAGTTTTATGATACCAAGCCTTTAACATGTCTGATGCTATTTGAACATCTGTGTTATTGCTTGGGATTCTAATTAAGAACTTTTGCTTGAGGAGGAGTACAATCATCAGTTTGTCCAAGTCTATGGTGTTGTGTTGTTTTCCTCAGCTTGCCTGGGCACTACAAGTGTTTTGTAATGCCCTCTTCAGCTCAGTAGGAGTGCCCCGTGAAGTTCCAGTCATGGTGAAGAGTGTAGTTTCAGATGTTTTTCCACAACTGCAATTGTGAGGTGAAATGGGATTTGGAAGGGGAAGGGATTGGACTGAGAGGAAAGCAGATGTCTACTTCCAGTACTGAAAATCTCAAAATGTTTGTACTGTACCATTTTAAACTTTGTTTTTTACTGCACTTTTCCAGTATTGGTACACAGTGCAACCCTAGTAGATGCCTTTACCTTTTTCTGTCTGTAATAACGGCACTCCATTTCACAGTATTTACAATCCATAGGCAGAGGTGAATGTCAGGAGCTTTTGTCAATGAAACCATTTCTGTCCTTTCCCAAATTAATTATTGGTTTGAAGTAGAAATCTGTGTTAGTGTCTTCTTCAGATGCAACTTTAGAACAAAAGTAATGATAACCTGTTACCTTACTAAAGAAAAATTTTATGAGAATATGTAAAATATATGTTTTTTTTTCTTTAGGGTAATTTTAATATTGGGTGTAAAGGAGAAAATGTAATGAAAGCAGTCGAACCACTAGTTTGGGAGTAACTTTTTAATACTATTTAAGCACATTACTAAACCCCACCTTTAATAACTGTTTCCTAAACATGTTAGTTAATATGTTATAGTTCATGCTAGTCCTGTTTGGGGGTTTTCACACCTTCTTTCAGACTCATGGCAAAACTTATGGCAATCATTTTATGGAAATACTAGTTGATTCTGGGGTTTGTAAGGGGTGTATTCTTGCTCCTACCTTCATTTCTTGCATGGACTGAGTGTTGGGCATGATCATTGGGAATTTGTTGGTGAAGAGAGATTCACTGATCATGATTTTGCCAATGATGCTTTGTTATTCATGGAGTCAATAGAGGCTTTGATCGGGCCTCTCGAGAGACTGAGTAAGGAGTGGTCTATGCTAGCAAGCATCCCGGATAAAAACCATGTTTCAGGCCTTTAATGACCTCTTGGACACAGCCATCAGCAGTGTGTCTGTTTGCGGAGAGAGTGTTGACCATGTCGAGAGGTTTACTTACCTCGGCAGCGACATTCATGTCTCTGGTGACTCTTCCTATGAAGTCAGTAGACGGATTGCGAGAGCATGGGGCATCCTGAGTCTGCTGGAAAAGGGGATGTGTGGTTGTGTTATTGTGATATTTTCCACTACTTACCCTTTACCTAAGGATAAGTGTAGTCATCAGGTTCATTACCGGGTTGGTCTACTGTCTCACCTTAGAATTAACACACACATACATAGATATATGTATACACACAGAAACTCAATAGTGCCCTGTGAGTGACACACACACACATAGCTGGTTAACCTCTAGTACTTTAAACTAAACAAGTGCCTTAGGAATAACACAGCCTGTCACTCTTCTGGCACTTCACGAGATGTACTTACTGTCGGCACAAACAGCATACAATGCTTTAAATATACAGTATCTCAGATGTAAATATTACTTTAGTCTCTAGGAATACATACAAAGGCTCAACATCCTTGGCTATAGGCCATTTATCAACCAATCACTCTAGACCAGTGATTCCCAAACTCGATCCTGGGGGACCCACTGAGGCTGCAGGTTTTTGTTCCAACCAGATTTACAATAGGTGACAATAATCAATAACAAATGATCTCATTTAATGAACTGGTCTTTTTTAACTCTTATTCTGCATTCAGAAAAACACAACACTATGGGTTTTTATATTTATAAGACATTTAGAAATATTCAAATTTTTTGTAAAGCTATAAATGCTTAACTCTCTTTTGTTGTTTTCCTATTATTTCCCCCTTTTCCTATGTAGTTTGCTCCCTTCATTTAACTCTAATAGTGACAGTTAACAACCAGCACAGCAGACACCTGGGATGATGAAAGCCGCAACGACTTAAGTGTCAGACCCGCTAATTAGTAAATAATCAATTAAATAACCAGAACACCTGGAAAAGCAGAATGAAAATTAGGTTGAAAATACTGTTAGCAACTTTAAAAAAAACAAAACATATCCCTCAATTAACTGCTTAATATATTTTAATAAAAATCTACCAAACTTAGCTTGTAATTTCTGCATTGACTCCAAAACACAGAAACTGGGAAATAATGACTCATTTAATTAGGCTAAGAGTCTAATGAAAAATGGAACTTGGTTGGAACAAAAACCTGCAGCCAAAGTGGGCCCCCAGGATCGAGTTTGGGAACCATTGTGAAAGACATGAAGACAAAACATTGAAAGTTAAAAAGCAGCGTGGTATTTATTCCATGAATAATAGTAATACCAAATAGAACAAAGAATAATAGAAAATAAGATGAACAAAGCATAATAGAAAATGAGAGTGATAGTAAAGTCTGGGGATATATACATATATAATCTTTAGAAAAAGCTTACAAAAAAAGTAAAGATGTCAAGGATAAATTGTCCCAGGGCGGCATTGATCTAGCACTTGAAATTATTGTGAATTTCCCATTGGGATTAATAAAGTATCTATCTATCTATCCTATCTATCTATCTATGACAATCAAATGAAATGACCGCACGTTGCTGTTGCCATCGCCCTCCTCCGACATCGTGCTGTTCTCTTCATTTAGTTCGTCATATTTTTTTTTTAAATGCTATGGGAGTTTTGCAAGATGTGATAAAGATATAGACCAAATTAGTCCTGGTGCCCCTCCCTTCACAGGTGATAAAATCATCAATATAGCTTGAGGCATCTCCTAAATTCCTCCTCTGATCAAACAAATGGTACTGTGATTCAGGAAATCATTGCTTTAGATGTTAGTTGTCCAAGCAAGTGACCTGTATTTAAGTTCATCTGTTCTGTTGTCTTGAGCAAAATATAATGAAAATATAGAAAAAAATTGGCAGATTTTGCACACCACAACAGTGGTTCTCTTCATATCATTGCAAATGGACAAAGGTCCAAGTCGTTAGAGTCCTGGTGCTTCCTGTTTTGCTATATGGTTGCCAAGTTAGAAGCTATCCAGTGACCTGAGACAGAGACTGGACTCTTTCAGTACCTTCACTACAGCCTAGGGGACACCATTGTAACCTGATTGCAGCAGATAATGGTCATTTCCAGAGGGTGTGACTGGACCATGTTTCTGCCTGGGAGTTTGCCAGCTGGGATCCCAAGCTATTTCGTCTTGTGGCAGGTCCGGCAACACACTGTACCAGTGCATGCTCCTAACCGGACCTGACTTTTTTCATAACCATCAATATTGACTGTACACAACGTATACTGCTTACTAAATGACTCGAACACAATTTTTGGTCAAATTCTAAGGTTAAATTATCTCAGATATATAAATTCAAGTGTAAAAGGCAATTTTGGTCACCCCAGAATGAAAAACTATCAAGTAAATAAAAGTAATGCCTGGAAAACATATACTTTAAACTGCAAACAAAAACATGCTTGTTTGTATTTCTGAACAGTAATAAAATACTGAAATTTGTTCTTACCTAATAATATCAGTACACACAGTTTAAATAGGCATTTTCCTATTAATTTCGGGCAAGAAACACATGCCTGTCTACTGCTTCAAGTGTCAAAGCTATTTTGTCAGATGTTAAAATACAACCTCCTGGGCTAAAACCACTTTTCAGAGGATGAACTGGTTACAGGAATGCTCAAGTATCATTTTCTAGGCAGACTTAAGAAGTTCCCCTCATGCATCTTCCACCACTCAATCTGTTTCACTGCCTGCTTCTGGCACTAGTAAGTAGATAACAAACTCTTTCTAAATTGTCTTCATGTTACAGAGTCCTGTACTGCAGGGCTGTACTGTCTTAAAGAAACTGCCGAGTGATTTCTGATGCTTCTTCTCTGTAAGTAGAGCAGATAGAGCTACTTCCGTCTCCTCACATCTAACTGCAGACTGTGAGGTAGATATGCCTTGCTCTCCCTCCAGTGTTTCAATAGCTGTTCTCATTTAAATAGCCCCTGTCTTACCTCATTTAAAATGTTCAGGCTTGATCCGTGGATTAACCAATGTGACAATGTCAAGGAGGTCATCAGTTGTGTGGCCTGTATATTTTCTGTTGTTATGCTGTTATCTTAATGTCTTTTGTAAGTTTTGCATCAATCCCTGACATTTTGAAAATCTGGGACGTCAAGCAGGGGATTCAAGGCAACATTCATGGACTCCAGTACATCCAGATCCTTCCTTCCAGGTTGACACTGAATGTCTGGTTTCCTTGTCAGCATTGAGAACTTGTGAGATGGCCCAGTGTTGCTCCAGCATCCTTCAAGTCATTTTTTGACTTGAACCCCACCTGGTGGGAGATTCAGTCACCGGTTTGTGTGGGGGCACATGATGTTCCTTCTGAGCAACAAACAGTTCTCTCATCTTTTTCTATGAGTAGGAGTTTCTTACAAACATTAACAACTCTTTCTGTCCTCTTATCTTTACCTGCTCTTTCTGAGAAGGAGGGGAATTAAAATGGAAAATAACATTACATCAGTGTAAGTAAATAAAAGACTTAAGAGATAGTGATCTATAATGAACATTTCTTTGATAATGTGTTTAGTTCAAAGCAAGAGGAAGATTATAGCTGTGACAGAAAAAAACTTTGCATCCCCCTTACTCTTTCTAGTAATTTATTTTTTTCTATTTTATTGTTCTTATTTTGAGGCTACATATGATAAAGAAGCAGTGATACAGTGAAATTAAAAACCATACTGAGGTGAGAATAACTGCAATTGCTCTAAACATAAACTTTCCAATTACCAGTTGCAGCTGATGCCAGAAGCACTGCAGTCTCATTAATCCATCCAGTTGTGATCTTCACCATTTGTCCCATTGTGATACACACTTGTCTGTCTTAACTCTCCAGGAGTTGATTGCACACATCAGTCTATCCTTCTTATGAACAGTTTATCGCAGTTTCTTATTTTCATATCAGTTAAATATTGTTAATCTTGCCCAGCCCTACTCTCGAGCAATTTTCGCCATATTCTGATTTGCTGAGGTAGATGTGAACATGCCAATCACACTATTGTGTGAACCAAAACAACTAGACCGTGAGCTTTTATAAACCGTACTCTGCATGGTATCTAGTGAAACTTAGAGCTGTTTATATGAGGTATGAATGTGACCTGACATGGGATCTCTCTAATGACAGGGAATATTTTGCATTAGCAGTAAAATTTGTGCATGCTGTCGTAGTCACGTTATGCCATTGCTGCCAATAATTAGGGAATCTCGGTATAATAAGATAAAAAAGCTTGCCTTCAGAGGCACCCGATTTTGGCTCAGAGCATTTCTGTCTGTCATGTGATCACATAATTTTGCTTTGACCCCAAAACAGAAAAGTGTTTTTTTTTTTTTTTTTTTAAATGAATGAATGAATGATTGAATGGGCAGCATTTTGCATGGTGTATTGAATTGTAATATTTATACATGAGTCTGTGAAAATAGAAGGGTACTGTAAAATGGAAAAAATAAAATTGAATGCATGGTTTATCTCTACAATAATCCACTTGACCATTAGATGTTCTTGGTGCTTATATCTTTTCTGTGTGATGTACTAATAGAGCATCAAAGTACAGGATTTTAATGGCTGAACTAAATTTTATGTGAAAAGTGACTACCAGTAAACAATATATTAGTTTCTCCTTATAAACTAATGTGCTGATTGATGAACAAAGTGGATTGTGCAAAGTGTACTTATGTTTAGAGTTGTCAGTGTTGTGCCCTGAACATGGAAATCTAGTTGTACACAACCTGGTTTTATTGCTACACCAAGCAAGTTTATAGTCATAAAAGTGGAAGCAATTGTTAATTTGCAGCAGGCTCAGATACATGCAACTGTATTTTGTATACTGTATTTCTTTCTGAAGCATTATGCAGAATAATATATTTTTCATTTATTAAATAAAACTGGTTTTGATACTGCTAATGCCGGACTGTATTTTGAGTATACAGTTGTAAAAAGTTTTAGGTGAGCAGTATGCTATATACATTAATCTAATGTTTCATTTTTTTAATCCCTTTCAGGTTGCACGCTGTGAAGTTGCTAGTGAAAATGTGTCACTCTCCATTAATGTAGCTCAACGAATTGCTAACAAAACAGATCTACAGATGTATGATGTTAAAATCCAGCCACTACAACTTCAGGTAATTGATGACATAACTTTTCTGTGACTTGTCTTAGCCTACATGTAGCAAGTACAAATAAAACAGATTTGACTTTCATGAAAGTGCTAAAAGACTGGGAGTACTGTCTGAGTTTATTCTAAAGTTTAATTGTATTTACCTAGTATGAAAGTCTTCTCCATAGCAATTAAATTTTTGTAAAAGTAAGATTTGGGTTTGTTTTTTTTTTTTTTTTTTTTTCTTCTTCTTCAGCCTCTACAGGAATTTTACCGTATTTGTCGCTCCATAAGACACACTTTTTTTCTCCCCAAAAGTGAGTGGAAATGTCTTTGCGTCTTATAGAGCAAATATTGCGTCACAGACCCTGATGTGTATTTCCTGACCTGACTCAGATGATGACGAGGGTTTTACATCGGAAAAAGAATGCCCGTCGCACTTTTGCCATCTGCAGTCTACTTGTGACTTTACACTGTAGGAAAATAAGTAAATAAATCTAGGTAAATAACATTCGATTTTGCTCTTATATGCAAAGTACAGTGACGGCAGCTTCCACCTGCAGCTATAGACTCTTCAGTACGCAAGCGACTCTCCATGCTAGTGTTTAGATCTGGACGGTGCATGTGCCCAAAACAAAAGTCTGACTTCATTCTTGTACCATTGTTTGCAAACTGAAGTGTCAACGTGTACTTTTCGTGGCATTACGCATGTATTTTTTGAGCATGCCCGTGTCGATCAAACGCGGGAATTTTTGCAGTCTACTTTTGACTTTACGGTGTGGGAAGTAGGTAAATAAATCAAGGTAAATTGGTATATAACATTCGATCTGGCTCTTATAAACAAAGTACATGCCTTGGATGGAACTGAAGATAGTATCATATATGAAGATAGCGAAGAAAGTGATATCAGTGATTGTGAGCAACTGAGCTTCATAAATTCTGACATTAGCGATTAGGAGTTCTTGGGGTTTCCAGAAAACTAGAAGAGTACTTGAATTTTAACACTAGAATTACCAGAGTCTACGAAAAAACCCGTAGATCCGGCCCACCTTAAAACCATTCTCACCTCTCTTTTGTCTTCTAAATGTGCCGATTAAGAGGAGCAACGAGCAGCCGGCTATTCCATCCCCCACCGTCGCAGAACGTTCACTAAGTTTTCCCAGCTCATGCCTTGTTTGATTACCTGGGAGTGACTGAACTGCTGGAGTTTTAGAATAGAAATAATAGATCGCTATTTGGAATACATGCATTTCATGCGTGTTCTGTTTCTACAGTAATCTGTGTAAACACATTGCTAAAACAGAAACTTTTTCATATTTTAGTAATAAATGTTACAAAATGTAGGCATAAACTATAGAATGTGTAAAGCCCGAGTTCCTAAGATCAAATAAACACTTCCACAAAAGCTTCACACACCATATAACAGCTTCCGTGGCGTAGCGCGCTAAGATTTGCCTCTCAGACCGAGTAGCTTTTCTCTGCCTCACAAACATAAGTTCAATTCCCCGCTGGGGATAAAGTGTTACTTCTTTTTTTTCTTTTTAACCTCAAACGGACATAAAATTTGTAAATTGGTATGCACTGTCAGTTAATGAGATCGTTATATTTTCATGTGGGATGCTCCTTTTAAAATATTTTTTAACAATTGAGACTGCAATTAACATGAACAACTGTCCTTATAACTTATTTTTTTCAAGATCCATAACACACAGACAGACAGAGCACTGCGTAATACAGAGAGAGACAGGCAGAGATATACAAACAAACAGGGAAGGCACATGTACTGAAAGAAAAAAAAATCAACATGCGCGTTGTTTCTGCAGCACTGAATAAGCTCACTCGCTCTAACATCACCCCTCCCCCGATCTGGCTCTCTAAGTAACAGCGCAAGTACAGACGCAAACCAAGTGTAATCAAGAGTCCTGGTTCGATCCCCACTCACTCCTATATTTGCCGTTTTCAGTAGTAAGCTGCTCTTTTTGTTAATATTATACAGTACACACATGCACTTGATTTGTGTCTGTACTTGCGCTGTTACTTAGAGAGTCAGATTGGGGGAGCTTATTCAGTGCTGCAGAAACAACGCACATGTTGATTTTTTTTTTTTTCTTTCAGTACATGTGCCTTCCCTGTTTATTTGTATATCTCTGCCTGTCTGTCTCTGTATTACGCAGTGCTCTGTCTGTCTGTGTGTTATGGATCTTGAAAAAATAAGTTATAAGGACGGTTTGCTGACTTGGAGCACCATTGCCTTACTGTGCCACAGAGACGCGAGTTCGATTCCCAGCTTTGAAGAAAGTGTTTTTTTTTTCCTCAAACGGACATTGAATTTATAAATTGGTATGCACTGTAAATCGTTAACTTTAAAATGTCAATCGCGGTTATTTCTGTTGATTAATTCATGCTTTTTTACTTAGAGTCAGAACAGGAGCTTTTTCAGCTTATTCAGCTTCTGATCTGACTCAAAGCAGCGCCAGTATAACTTCACACCCAACCTGACGCTGTTCGTTTTCAAATAATATTGCA